>NC_046972.1:8224521-8517021 GCF_009769545.1 Cyclopterus lumpus
TATATATATATATATATATATATATATATATATATATATATATATATGTGTATGTGTGTGTGTGTATATATATACATATATATATATATATATATATATATATATATATATATATATATATATATATATATATATATATATATATAGTCTCTAATTGCTCCCTTTATCCACCCAGATCCCTCCAGCAGTGATGTCCAGGGTACTCTCCCTCCGTGGCAGTGGGATTCTCCCTGTGGCCGGTGGGGAGGTAATGGGTGAGGGGTTGAGGGTGAGGGTGGACCGGGCCGCAGCCTTCAAGGCTGTCCTGGCAGAGGGAGCCACGGAGTACCTGAAGCCCTCGGGTCAGAGGCAAGGCTGTGTGGTGCTCAACTGCCCTGCGCTCCACCCTAAACCCAACACACCCACTCCTGAGACATTGACTCTGGGCCAGCTGAGGACCGTTCTGTTGGCGGACCACATGGGGGCGCTGTTGAGAAGACAGGGGTGAGTCTCTGGGTGGTCTATTTACAGATTTCCAAATGATCCACACACATCCACTTCCTTTAAGTTACTGTCACCCGAAACAAATTAGCAATAGTTAAATGCAGCCATAGATTAAACGGCGGCTGTGATCAGTACCAACCTCTGTCTCAGATTCGCAGTGTCCTATTGCCCCACGCTTCCTGAAGACAGCGACATCTTCACATTCCTCCGAGCTCTGGGCATCGATTGGCCGACAGCCCCACCCAACTGGACCAACGAGGAGCGGGAGGAGAAGATACAGGAGGCTCTGGAGAACTCCCCGTACAGAGAGAGGGAAACCGAGAGAGGCAGGAGGACCAGCGGTGGAGGAGGAGGAGGAGGAGGAGGGAGGAAGGCAGAGGAGGGGGAGAACGAGGAAGCTCTCAGGGTGAACCTGAAACGAGTGTTCCAGGAGGAGGGACTGCTGGGATACGACCCCAGCCTTGGTACCTGCACAGGTGAGGTCACAAGGAGATTTTGTTTCATGAGCTGAAGTTTTGAGATATCAGAGATTTGTGCTTGCTGAACAATAGAGCCATGTAGTGCGCCATTACGTTGAAAATAGTATTTTAGAAACGTTCTCACACCTCCAACTGGTTGTCAAAATCAATCAGTTCATTATTATCAATCTCACTTACATGCAGCGACATTGCTCGTTGTATATTAACATCGCTGTGACTCTTGGAACATTACCGCCTATCGATCAGTGGAACAGCGTGAAACCACTGGCCGGACGGTTTATCGTGATGTCTGTGTGAGTCCTCGTGCCTTTGTGTGTGTGTGTGTGTGTGTGACCAGAATTCCACAGGCAACGCTTTAACAGACCGATGTGAGAGTGATTTCAACTTGCTTTGTTGAGTCAGAGTCAGTCAGAGTTTCGCTGCATCTGGTTTCGTTGGCGGCTCTCATTCCCTTTTCAGAGGCAGACCATTCAATACGAAAACGACAAGAATATGAATCGCCCTTCTGGTTGTCTTTTCCAGTTTATTTTTGGGGTAATGAACAAGGTCTCCAGCAAACCTCTGTCCAATGAGGAGTAAAACTTTCATGCAAAGTAATGCACATACTCTCTCTCGGGGTCGTTGTCAGCGACAGCATCCAACAAAGAAACTGCCCACTGTGACATCCATTCTGTTGGCATCGGAGGGCAAGCACCAGTTGGGCGGCATCTCTCTGGCTGAATATCCGAGTCAGCTAAAACACAGTAAAATCTACAGCTTAAAAAAGTACACATCCTACATACTCGTATTTCCGGATGCCATTTTCGCTGTTGTAAAGCGAAGAGAATGAGGAAGATTTTGAGCGGCATCGCGCCCCACAGCAACCAAAGCTTAACCAGCACTCTGTGGTTCCTCAGCGTCACTGGTCTACGTTAAGATGACCGATAAAGCCGGATGAGAATCTCAGTAACAACTGTACACGTCACATTGTATAACAAACTCGGATAGGCAGAGATAAGGTTGAAAATCTGTATATTTTCCCTATAAGAGAAAAGATGAGGAGGATGACAGACAGTTGGTATTGTGTATTTACTAGCAACACACTGTTGGTGTGTCTGTTTCAGTACACAGAGACAGTGTTTCTCACCTGGCACAGATGGACCTCGCCACTGCTGACTGCACAGTAAGACTCACTCACACACTGATGATTTCCTTTTTTCTCCATTTGAAAACTACAGAAAAATAACAAAGCATTGATTCACATGTCCTTGCTGCCTGTTTTATAGGTAGCCATGGCAACAGCGTTACATGTGACTTCCTGTCAGGACGAGTTCCGTCAGCAGCAAATAGCAGTGCTGTGGAGAGCCAGTGGAGCGGCAAACACACAGGTAATAACACACACACATACACACACACACATACATCATGTATTTCATTGTTCCTATTCTTTACCTGCTCTGCTCTCTGTCTGCAGAGACATCTGGTATGTGGGCCTGTGAAGACTCCTGGTTCTCACCTGACTGCTGCACAATTTCTGCAGTAAGACACATCATGTCTTTGTCTGCTGTTGTGTCTCCTCTCTTGTCTTTTCTCCATATGTCTGTCTTAGTCTTTAGGTTCCTTTCATCTCCCCTCCGTCTCCACTTGTCCTCCCGGCCTCTTTGCCCTTCTCCTTCTTTCCTCCGTCTCCATGTGCGCTGCCCAGCTCTGCACCAGATGTTTATTATCACCTGAGACACTCTCACAAGGATCTTGTCTGCACTGTGAAATTGCAGCTCTAATTGAACTAAATGATAACGGTGCTATCTTCATCTCTGTGTTGTCGCTGCATATTTTTAGCTGTCTTGTGTAAATGAGGCTCCTGTTGTTTCTTTCTTCCTCCTTTGCTCCAGGCTGAGAAGAGGTCAGATGAAGGAGGCCTCAGAGATGAAGTATGGAGATCAAGTAGAAGGTGTGTGTATTTATGGACATACTCATTGTTTATTAAACGCTGCTTACTTATCTAAGTGACCTGACTGAACCTAATTAGCATCAACTACAAGTTGGGTGAAATACCACCTCTTCTTCGTCTTGCAGGTCAGACATGGGATGACATCATCAGGGTCATGACCTCTGCCACTATCAGATTTGAGCTGCTGTCGACGGTCCACACCAGTCCCGTGAGTCATCGTCACACCTGTGTGTTTACGCCTGCACGTGTCATGCAGGCAGGATTTTGAATTTGGATTTTGGGAAAAACTTTTTGCGGACGCGGCGGTTATGTGCTGTGCGTGTGTTTGTCCGTATTTATCAATTGAACGCCTGTGTTTGACTTGACTAACCTGAGTTAGAAATTGATGACATTTTCCTCTTTTTAATGTAACTGGTTGCGCAGGAATGACTGACAAAGCTGTCTGTTTAGGTGACACTGGACGTCCAGCGGGAAGGGGGCGTGTCCACCAAAGGGCCGAGAGGAGGAGTGTTTGTGATGTATAACTGTGCCAGGCTGCACACTCTGTTCGACAGCTACGAGAGAGGAGTAGAGAAGGGTGAGACACTCCGTCATTTGCAGATTCAGATTAATAACACAACGTACAATGAACAAGTCAATTGTGATTGTAATATTGTAAATTTAGATTAAACTTTCTTGATCAAGGGGGGAAATTCACAAGCTACCAAGCGGATACACGTTTTTTTTTTTTTGGTGTTATATTCCATTTTAGGAATGAAACAGCTTCACACAGCTGGTTGTTTTAGGATTGTATTACATTGTATTGTTCATGTCGCTTTCTGACTTTTCTTATCTGCAGGTTTATACCCTGAAATCCCTGAATGCTCCCAGCTAGACTTCTCTGCTCTGAAAGAAGAGGTACCACGTTATTCTCTTCTACTCTTTCCATGAACAAATATTCACGTGAGAAGTCCGACCAACATTTCAGTGTTCTTCCTATCTGTGTCTGTGCTTTGACTGACAGGGCGAGTGGCTTCTCCTGTTCAATTACCTCATCACCTTCTCCGAGCTGCTGGACCAATCAGGACAAGCATTAGACTGTGAAGGGGGTGGAGCCAGAGTCAACATTAAGACTGAACAGGTCAGAGATTCACTGATTACTGATCAAAGGTGTGTATTAATCCAAACTCTGTTGTCAAGATGTTTATCTAACATTTCTACGTGTGTTTTGTGTTCCTCAGATCTGTAAATTTCTGGTTTCTCTCAGTAAAGACTTCAGCTCGTACTACAACAGAGTCCATGTGCTGGGGGTGAGGATTCATTCGCTGTATATATTTATCAATGCTTATTATAGTATATATATGTATATTATGCCTTCATTTATTCACTGAAAATGAATTCTGAGCACTCCTTCAGTGAGTCTTTATTTTGTGTGTGCGTGCGTGCGTGTGTGTGTGTGTGTGTGTGTGTTTGTGTGTGTGTGAGTGTGTGTGTGTGTGTGTGTGTTCCCTTCCTGTTTCACATCACATGGAGATTAGCGTATTAATAGGCCATTGCCCCGTCTGGTGACTTGTTGTCACCGACATAATGGGATTACTGTCGCACAAAAAACAAAAGCCCATCATCTCAGTCCGATGTTAGCAATATTTAATATTTTTCTTTTTCTCTTTCTAATTATCTCTTTCCTGCCATCATCACCTTTTTCCTTTCTTCTTTCTCTTCCTTTAACCCCCCCCCCCCACACACACACACACACATCGTCTTTCTCTTCTCTCCCTGTTTCTAGGAGCCGCTGCCTCATCTCTTCAACCAGATGTTTTGTCGTCTGCATCTGTTGAGAGCGCTGCGAGAGCTCTACCACAGCGCCCTGGACACCCTTAACCTTCCCCCCATCAGGCAACTATAGCTTGTCCCAGTCCACTCACCCTGTGATCACTTGTTGGCCCGACTTACCCGACCATAACACCGTCCCCTATGTTTTGCAATTGTAGCTCCATCACGTGCACGTCGCCTTTTCCCCTCATTTTGTCAGACTATTTTGTGACTGGGATCAGTTCCAAGGAGACTTCAAGGAGTTAATGGTGCCACTCAAGAAATTGTTGGCAAAGATGGGATGCTTTTCAAATCTGCTCTGATGCTTCCAAAAAACCCACAAAACTGAGCCAACTTTCTAAGTTTCCCTCATTGCTCTCACAGTCAACCCCCACATTCTGTTGCTAAAAGTCTCTCCTCTGAAAGTGTCTTAGTCACTGCCTGCAGAAAGTGTTTTTGCCTTGCTTAACTGTCCCCTTTCATGTATGTTACCCACGTTGTATTTATCAATGCCACACAACTATTTATTGTCATTTAAAAAAAAAAAAAAAAAAGGGTCCAGAATATATATTCTGCATATGAGTCCTAATTGCTGTGTTCATAAGTTTATTCAGAGTCCTCCAATCACAGTTATCCTGCGTGACAAATCACAAATGTTCAGTATAAACCAACCATGTGTCGGATATAACAGGTGTTCATGAGTAGCAGCATTAGGGCATTGTGCCATAACATTAGAAATGCATGAAATGGCATGAAGATTATATATATATATATATATATATATATATATATATATGCATATGTATGTGTATGTATGTATGAAGAGAATTATGCCAAAAAATGTTATTTATACATTTTGTTAATGACCTAAAATTGATCCTTGAAATGTGAATTGTGTTCCCTTTTCAGCGACCTACAGTACTACTGTCTGTTGAAATGTGCCATAGCTTGTTTTAACTCTCCGCTACACATTATTGTGTAAGTTAGGTGAATATCTCAAACAATTAACGTACACAAGTATCAAATCTATTACTCACTTCTCACTAAATGTTGCTTGTCCCTATGGAATTTTTGTATGGATTTTCTTTTTTGTACATGTTACTTTCTATAGAAAAGGGAATGGGATATTTACAATATCCTGATTATTTACAATGGCTGGTCTTGTTAACCACCGCTGTAATTACCACAGTATTAAAGCAGGAGTGATGAGGGATTTTGATTTTCTTCCTACCTTAAATTGTTCATTGTCTCACTTTATCTGTCAACAGATCTACTGTCCAGTATATATAATTGATACGCTATGTTCACTTTAGCCATTGTCGTGTTTCTCTTGATGTCTTAACCCCTAAGGCCTCACAGCGCTGACCTTCTTCTCCCGTCCCTCATCCTTTCTTGCCTCCTTTTCCACCCTTACTCCCGTCTCCTGCTCCCTTTATCCTGTGCTGTATGATACACTCACATTCACAGCTTAAGCTCACCTGTCCTAACTTTAGTTAGTTTCTTCGAGGACACACTGAAATTCTCCACGTGAAGACGACTCAAATGCTTTTAACAATTGGAGCAAAAATAATGCCTTTTAAATAAATAATTAATCATCCAATATAGCCTTGAGACAGACGTCAGCATTCTGAATTCTGAAAATGAAACCAAATCAAAATGTGTTTAACGACCATGCACCAGCTGATCATGTACAGCTCCCCTTCACGGGACATTCCTTCCTGTCCTAAAGTCTCCTCGTACGCCTCTGACCGTCAAGTGTACCCGTCCCCCATGTGAGTGTGAATAATACTGTCAAGCTCTCCCACACACATCTGTCCGCCTACAGTTTCTGTGTCTCTCCTGTCTGCAGAATAAATGACCAGGACAGACTCTCCCGCTGTGTGTTTTTCTCTGAGAGATGTACATACTGATACTGTTATTCTGTAGATAAATCCCCTCTCGCTCCACTACAGCTCGCCGCCCTGAGGCCACATGGGTCCAACAATAACCCACACACTGCATGGATATACAGTACATGCTGTTAGTGGCGATCCATCACTGGAGATGGAACCCCCCGATGTGTCGTGCCATTTGTCTTTGCCCCTTTTTCTCCGTTTCCATCCCTTCCTTTCACTTGCCTTTTTTTCTCCTCTCCCTTACATTTGCTCTTTTGGATCTCATGCATAACATTTTGTGCGCTACAATTAATTTCTGCTGGGATTTATTGCAGTCTAAAATATATGTTTTCATTAATTCTCCGGGGTCTGACCCCTGTGGACTGTGGTGGTTTTCTTCGCTGTCATGACATGTTTATACTACAGTGTACAGTAGTGGATAACGTGAGAAACAGTTTTTATATTTTATTGAAACTCCCTGCTGATTTGTATTCCTCCATCTGCTCCTGTATCTCCACTGTCAACACATCGACCTGTGTACCCTGTACTTTGTACTGTGTACTGTGTACTACGAGTACTACTGAAATGCAACTCTTCTTTCATCCTTGTTTTTGTGAGTGAGACACTGTCAGTGTTGGTGTTGCTGCATTCAAATTGGAAATTCCTACACATTTTTGTATGCAGTTAGATACAGATGCAAATGATTCGGAGTTTCTAAAACATGATATTCTGTATATGTAGCCATACCCAGACTCTCATTTCTCTCTTCTATATGTATGTTGTTCTACCGTAACTCGGTCCCTTCTTCCTTTGTGAGAAAGAGGAAAAAAGAAAAATGGAATGAAAAAGTTGGAAACTGTTTCAGAAGGTCCTGTATTTATTCATGTTCTGTGGGAAAATCACACGCACACACGGGGCGATAAACTTGTTTTTTAAGGTTGGCGCTGATATTCAATATATATTTACATTACATATTCACACACACACACGCACACAGCTGTGTCTCAACCTTCCCCGTCCCAGCATTGAATCAAATCTGTACTTTCCAAGCTATGCTAATTGTGCGAGTATGTGCGATCAATAAATGATTACTGATTCCATCCACTGGTTGACGTGTTGATCTGTAACATGTTGGCTATTATTTACGTGGTGTTGGACTGAAACAAAGAGTCAGGGACACACGTGTGGTCTTAGCAGGTGTATGAGGCGAGCTAATAACTAGACTAATTGGTCCTGTTTTAATTAACCGAGCAGCTCAGATCAAATCAGTTGATTGACTTAATAATAATGCTGTTAGTGGAGATTTTCACCACAGTCAAGGTCACTCAGCAATTAGCCTGCAGCCCAGAGGAGACCATGCGGGCAATTACTGGAAACCTCTCAATTTCCTTAAGAGGAGATGATTACTCAGCGGTATTGGTTCATGTCTACAGTAATCCTGCTGCACAGCTGATTCCCAATAAGCTCAACGTAACAATGCAGGAATACACATTTTAATCGTCCATTAAAAAAAAAGATAATTACAAGCAACTTAATAGTTAGGCTGATTATGTTGTCGCGGTATCGTTCCCGAAATGATTATGAATGAGCACGGTAGACAAAAGCTGCTGTCAAGTGACATTTGTGTGCTTTATTAAATTACATTTGGGCACTGTTGGTGGTAAAGTTGAGAGACTTGACAGCTCCACAGTAACCATCGTGTCAGTGGAAGATCATATTCCAGAAACTACAGTAAGACCTCCATAGTGATTACATGAATTGTTTAATTTGCTTATGTAACTATAAAATCTCTGATATTCAATGACATATTCTATTAAATTCCCTGGCCCTAAAATTATATGACACTACTTCCTTGGTTATTTTCTGCATCTAAATATAAGTTCATGTTAAGAGGATGTTTGCAGACAGAACGTTGTCTCTTTAAAAAGGAAGTTGTTATGGTATATCCATAAGTAAAGACACCCTCCACCTGTTCCGGCAGCTTCTTCTTCCAGTGTTTCTTCCAGGAATGTCCGGAGAGTGAGAGAAGAAACATCTTGCAGCAAAACACAGCAAACACAACAGATGTTAAATAGTACGAGATCTCAGGAAAAAACAACAGCTCTGCATTTTAAGACAGAATAACAGGATAACTTTCAGACTTGATTGGAAATGGTTTCAACTCCTGACATTTACAGGCAATAAATGTGGCTCGCTCAGTTTAATGATGTGTTTCCTCTTTCCCACAACCTGTCCTGACCTGCAGTAATGAGCTACAGTCAGCTGTGTCGGTCTCTGTTATAGATGTTGTGGTAGTTCACAAATTCAGGCACGCACACACACACACACGCACACACACACACACACACACACACACACACACACACACACACACACACACACACACACACATATTACTTTTACAATTCACATGTATTTAGGTTTACAACAAAGCAAGACATTTACAAAATCACTTTTAACACGTGCACGGACAGCTTCATGTCATTTTAATGGTGCACACACACACACACACACACACACACACACACACACACACACACACACACACACACACACACACACACACACACACACACACACACACACACACACACACACACAGATGCATGAGTCAGGTGATAAAGAGGTCACTGTTATGCTTTCCTCATTGGGGGAATCATCTGCTCCTGGGCCTCAGTTGTGTGCCTAACAGGAGCAACGACATCACAGCTGCTTCTGGAGTTTATCTCTCACGGTTTCTGCATATTTACATGAGCTATATTCCCACATAGCTTTCTTCAGTTTTAAAATTCAGTGTTCAAGCCTTGCTGCACTTCATATGCTCTCAATGCTGTTCGCTTCTTTCTTCAAAAATGGTATATGCGAGCACAGCGCAAAATCCCCCATATGCCTATTGTATTGTGGTTTACAGAACATATTTACATATTCTAAAATATGAAGTCTGTTATGCACAAACCTTTCTGATGTACATCTTGTCTCGTCTCCAGGTATGAAATACTCATACAATACTCATAACTCCTGACATTAAACACAGCTGAAACACAACTGACTGGAAGGAATGCAGAGCAATGATGTAATCTCTCCGCAGTACAACAGGTTCACCACATGGTGGCGATGTTTGAACATGTTTCCAATCAGCCGACACCCACGTCCTGAACCGAGCCAGACACAATGCAAAAAAAAAAGCAATTTTTTCTCTGTAATATTTGGTCATTTTGTTTTCGTCAGTGTGGTCAGATGATGTCTTTTTACGGGTTTTTCGAATAATAATCAAGGCTGTAGATGATTGATATATATGTGAATGAAAAAGAATAGGATGGTGCAAAAGAAAAACCTGATTTCAGTTCCTGTGACTAAAGCTCTGTGTGGTGGACAAACCTCCTCGAAGGGCACATGAGGTAAATAAGCATCGCTGGTTTGGATCCTGAGCTCCTTTTGTAGTGTAACTGCTGTCTGCCAGATGTGAACATCTGCCTCTTCATTCCCACAATTGCGTTGGTTTTAGGGTTTTCTATGGTTTGTTATGTCAGTACATCAGTACTAATTAACTACATCACAGCTGTCCTAAAAGAGTACAGATTACTCTTTTTACAAGTGTTATACCACGACTCACATTCAGCTGTTTGATTGTCCAAAAAAGTATGATAAATGATTAATATGACTTTTGTAATATACTTTGACCGTATCTGAACTGTAGCTAAAGCAGTCAGTCCTTTGTTTCCTTCTTTTGTTTTTTACAAAATATTCAATGCTGAACTAATTAAGTTATAAAAGGATGTCTGTGCAATTTAGATCTGTTTTGTTTCGCAAAATAAAATAGTTCCTGATGAGAAACATTTGGGTGAATTAGAACCCATAACAAAAGTGTGACATTTAATTGAACAATTCTTTGTGCACACAATACCAACACTCCGAGTTAACTAAAACACACACACACACACACACACACGCACACACACACACACACACACAGACAAAAGCTTGGATTAGCAGCTGCTCAGGTTGCAAAGACCAAGCTTAATTTGTACTTTTGAGTGGCTTCCCTCCATGTTGTCCATGAGTTTCTAGGAGTCACTCTGCTTTCATGCTGATCAGTTTGCCATCTCAGATTTGGATGTCATTGTTCTCACCCGGACAAACACAGCAAACCACAGCAGTAAGCACTGCTGACTTCATAGACTTGCTTGATGTAAATGGGCCTTAAGACTGAGCACAAGATAAATTATAATTAATCTTCTTCTTTTTTTTTTTGCAGTGCAGTCAGGGCAGGTCTAGGAGGCTTCATCCTTCTCATCTCCCTCTCCACCAATCAGAAACTCCCTTTTACAAGACCCCCGCTTGCTTGTCA
The DNA here is from genome assembly GCF_009769545.1 of Cyclopterus lumpus. NCBI lineage: Eukaryota > Metazoa > Chordata > Actinopteri > Perciformes > Cyclopteridae > Cyclopterus > Cyclopterus lumpus. Next base: position 8,235,427 of record NC_046972.1, read on the forward strand.
ATCACTCCCCTCGGGCAATAGGTTGGAGCGAGACAAAAGACGGAGGAGAGCGAGAGAAAGGGAGACCGGATAAAACAGGGGGGGGGGGGGGGGGGGGGGGGGGGGTTGGCCGTGAAAGTGGTTAATAAACACAGGGATGGGTTGTTAGAGGGAGCGGAGCATGTAGAGTAATCGCTGAGAGTGTATCCACTGTCTTGAAGAGAGATGAATGAATGGGGTCAGGGATGCCCCTGAGAATAAAGAGAGAGAGAGAGAGAGAGAGAGAGACGGCGTGATAGAGTGAGAGAAAGGAGGATAACAGAATCTATAGGACGGAGTAAATGCATGAGGTGGAAATGGACTGAGGGGGACCGTAACGAGGAATTAGCTGGAAAGAAGCAGATTAAAAAGAGAGGAAGGGTGAGAGAGCACCAGTAGAAGAGTAACTGGCTGGAGAAAGTAAGAGAGGAAAGGAAAGTTTATTTGTAAAGCACATTTCAACAACGAAGCAATTCAAAGGTCTTCACATAAAACCATTTAAAGCATCAAAACATAATGCGAAAGAAAACAAGATTTAAAAACAACTAAGAACATTCATTAAAACAGTAAAAACAGTAAAAAAGCAAAAAATAGAATAAAAGTGGCAGTTTAATGATGATTTTGCTTTATAAGGCCTTGACCCTTATAACAGCCATACAGTAGATACGTACTTAATGGCACTATAATCCCACAACAGAGGATGGGGAGACAGGTCGACCCAGTGACACTCTGCCGTGATGAAAAGGTCAAACGTTCGATACCCACAAAACTGAATGTTGTGTCCGTCGGCTGTCAAAGTGTCTTTCAGCAGAACGCTGCGTGTCCTCGCCGCCCACTCGGATCAATTCAGTCTCTATCAGAACATCTGGATATCCAACAATACATGAGCGGGTCAGCGTGTTTGCTTCTGTTTGTTAAAAAGAAAGCTTTATCAAACCAGATCCTCATCTGCTGAATTAGGGACTGGGATGGATAATGGAGAGTGCGTGCGTGGGTGCGTGCGTGTCGCCACATGAACGCATGCACACAGCGACATACTGACAGAGGTCCGGACACAGAAGAGATATAGAGGCTGAAAGAGGCATTACGTGGAGAAGGAGTGAAAGGAGGGGGGGTAGAGGGAGGGAAGGTACAGAGATTGGGTCATAGACAGGCCGGGCCTGGGTGACAGCTGTTGCATCGAGAGTTTATCAGATTAAATCTGACCATCTCCGCAGTTGGAGAGAGGGACCCAGTTAACTGATGCCCCAAAGACACACACACACACACACACACACACACACACACACACACACACACACACACACACACACACACACACACACACACACACACCTCAGTGTACACACTTTCATACGTTATACTTTGAGCTGCTTTGGCCAAACAAAAATATTTTTCGAATAAATCACAAAGAACAATATGCTCTCCTCACAAGTGAATTATATTAACCGAATGTGCCCTAGAAGATCGTCTGGTGTCACCTCCACCTTCCAAGATGAGATTTGTGTGCCGTCGTCACGTTGTGACCGTATCCAGATACGTCTCTTCCATTCAGCCCCATCAAGGGGAAGCGTGTCACGATGGTGTAACAGTTAGTTTTCTCTCCTGTCACTGTCACGTTTAACGCGATGACTGATCATTGCATCGCATCCCATTGATTTCTGCCAGAGAAGTTGTTTGGCCCGGTGTCTGTTGTGACGGCGTCCGGGTGTCAGAGCCCTCAAGACGGTTTCAACTGAATTGAACTGTTAGGAAACAGCTCGGGTCCATTATTCACTTCCTGTCACATGCACTGCAATGAGGAATTTATAGAACAACAACTGATAATAATAGGAAAACATTATCAAGAGAGCAGGCTGACCTTAGCCCTCTTGAATATTAATAAATATCATTAACAGTTTGACGGTTGTTTAGTTATTGCTAATGAATGCGCTCCATTACAATCACCTAAATATAATGAGAAATTAGTGAGGATTGTGTCAGACTGTCCCAAACTTAATGAATTATGTTAATGTTGATGTTTTTATGATGGATTTCTTCCTATAATTGTTAGACATTAGTGCAAAGTCTGATTTCCGATCTTCTTTCCTTTACCAGACTCCAGTGCAGCTGCAGGACTCATATTTTCTATTTTCAAGCAACAATCACGTTTTCTGTGTAAATGCACCAAAGTGGATTCTTCCTTTTAACTCTCATTTGCACTCCGATAAAGGGATGACAGGCTGTTTCTTTGCCTTTTGATGTCTATAAATGAACCAACAAATTGCAGGGTAATTTCTCCCAAGGGTAGCGCATCACTGCCACTGCCACTGCCCCTCCCCCACCCAGCCCCCATCTCAACCACGAGCCATAGCCCGAGGCAAGCAACCGCAGTTCACAGCAATTAGGTATACCCAGAATCGTAATTTATATGATTTAATTTTAATTCAATTCTCAATTTATTCAATTATTGTATAACACAGGCCCTGCTTCTACTATCCCCCCCCTCCCTCCCTCCCATCCTCCACCCCTGACCGAACCCCCACCCATCTCCTGCCTGTCACCGCTGCACTTGACAGGTGCATTTGCAACTGTTTTGGAAATTAATTGAAGGCGCACGGTTCACAAAATGCTCCACGTGTTGAATCCAGCAGAATGCTGAGTCTCGCTGCTGTTGAGAGATTATTCCACACTGGCGGTCACAGGGATATCGGCAGCTTGGGTCTCACTCTCTGAATCATTTATTAAAGTGGAGGCCGTTTCTGCTTATTCGTGTGGGCTTATTCGCAGAGTAGAACCAGGAGGCGGTTTGTGTGCCATGCAGCATATGCACGTTCTCCAGTGCATCAGAGAACATGCTTTTCTAGTTCAGATTTGGTAGGAGGCATGTTCTGACCACACATTAATGAGGAAAAATCATATGTTATAGCCCCGCTCCATTCAGACATGTGTTTTGCTTATTGTTCCATCACTAGGATGTTTGAGTTAATGGTGTGATGTGGGAACATCCACTGAGAACGGACTTTTCACTCGTATAGGTGACATCTTGTTTTCAGCAGTAAGACTGCAACATAAACAAATAGACAAATATTGGCGTATTCATACTGTAGATATACTGTCATGTAATTTAATCTTGTTTTTCCCAAAAGTTAACGGTATCAGAGCGTAATTAGTATCCAAAGCAGAGTATTCTTATTAAAGAACAACAACATCAAATTTGTATTAATCTGCAGCTGAAAAAATAAAATAATTTAAAGAAATAATTAAATAATTAAAGAATAATTAAATAATTTAAGAAATAATAAAATAATTTTACGAAATAATAAAATAATTTTACGCCCCAGTTAGGTTTTCGGGAAGAAGTGAAACAAGATTACAAGTCATAGGCTACATTTATTATGTAAAGTGGGTGGGCCGGCCAAACCAGCAGAGGTTGACCACCTGCCTGACTGCTCCAGTCTTCCCAGCATCCTCCTCTCTTCCTCTCTTCCTGCTGAGTCAACGAGGAACTTGTTGACTTGTGGGGGGGGGGCGAAGAAAAACAGCTCAAAATAGAGCGTTTTAGCTTCCATGCTGACAAGACATGAGCAGCGTGTGATCATTGTGCCTTCTCGCCTCATACGGTCCATTGGACCTGGCTGTGTCTGAAGCTGGTCCTGCTTCCTGCATCCAGCCCCTGACCTGGCCTTCCTCTTTGTGCCTCCTGCCTCAAAGGCCTGGCCTCATTGGTCCGGCCTCTTTCGCAATGCCTCCTGCCTGGTGGACGGCCTGATGATGCCCCTCCCCCTCCTCCTCTTCTCTTCCTCCTTCTGTTTCATGGATTGTGGAGGTCTGGATCGTAGTCCATGCCTACTAATTATTATTAATAATTTCTGTCATATTCATTGAATGTGTAGTAACTCTGTAACTCTGTTCATTCTGTACACATGACATCTATTACTTCTGTCCATCCGGGGAGAGGGATCCTCCTCTGTTGCTCTCCTGAAGGTTTCTTCCCTTTTTTCCCTGCGAAAGTTTTTTTTTCTATTATTTGGGAGTTTTTCCTGATCCGATGTGAGGTCCTGGGACAGGGATGTCGTATGTGTCTCAACAGGATTTGGAGAAACTCGTCCATGCGTTTATCTTCAGTAGACTTTACGACTGTCACGGTGCGTTCACAGGTCTCTGTAAAAAGTCAATCAGAAGGCTGCAGCTCGAGTCCTCACTAAGAGCAGGAAAGTGGATCACATCACTCCAGTTCTGAGGTCTTTGCGCTGACTTCCTGTCTAACAAAGAATTGACTTTAGAAACCTGCTGCTGGTTTATAAAGCACTGAATGGTTCAGGGTCTAAATACATTTGTGATCTGCTGCTCCTTTGTGAACCATCCCGAACCCTCAGGTCGTCTGGGACTGGTCTACTTCCTGGTCCAAGAGTCAGAACTAAACATGGAGAAGCAGCGTTTAATTTTTCTGCTCCACATATCTGGAACAAGGTCCCTTAAAGCTGCAGGTCTGCTGAGACCCTCAGAGACCCTCAGAGACCTTTGGCTCCTTAAACCAGATTCAAGGATATCAATCAAGTTCTGCATCTCACTACTGCATTTTATTTCTTAAGACACTGACAGATAAACAAACCTATATATCTATGGATGCTTTCTGCAAACATATACAATGGGTACATTTAGCTAACTGTATTTTCAATTACTATCTCGGCTTCCAATGATTATGAAAACAAGATAAAACAATTATTGTGCCGCATTACGTTTCGCAAGGACGCTCTCGTTATGTCTTGTGTTAGAAACAAAAGTGCACTCCTGTCCCCTCACAGCGTGGCATATTCTCCACCGCTCGGCGCCTCCCTGTGGACTCGCCGTGCCCTCTCTCCCTGCGGGGTTTGCGGCGATGTTGGCAACCCACCCAACCCATCTAGACACGGACCCCTTGTGAGCCTCAGAGTCACAGAGCTGGTTCTTCCTCAGGAGTCAACATCTACACCATCACACTACAAGCCTGTTGCCAATGTAGTAAGTGGACCTTGACTCTAGAATATTCACCCCATGTATTGCCTCAAAGCTTGCTGTGAGGCAATACATGCAATAAATACATCAACACAAGTTGTATTCAAATGAAAAGTTGAGCCCTCATACAGAGGTTGACCCAGACGTGGTGCATCTCTCTACTTTCAGTGGTCGTACAGACAATAAGAATGCATCTCAAGCTGGAACATATACAGTCCTTCACGACTCCTGTAAAAAGGATTTGTGTGTCAGAGTAACAACGACTGTTTTTAATGTTTTACTTTACATTATTTTCAACAGAGCTCAATGAACACATCCAGAAACAGAAGATCCTGAGTCTGAATAACCACAGAGACACTGAGCAGCTCCTTTGGAGAAGGCGGCGCGGCATATCGAAACATTAAAGTTAAAAGCAGGCAGGGAAATACTGGAAATAGACATCCGAGTCAAAGTAAAGGCAAAGCAGTTGAAGGGAAAGTTTGAGACACCAATAAAATATTTAGCAGCTACCATCATTGTTTCCATCTCATTTCTGATTCTGCATTGTTCTAACTTTCTATATTGACTTTGAAATTACATTTAACCTGGAAAAACAAGTGCATGTCAGAATGGAACGACATTTAGCACACACACGCAGGCACGCACACACACACAATCTCTTTAAACATGCAAGCTGACACACACGTATGGTAATGCACTGGTTTTCTTTCCATCTCTTTTGCCATCATATACGGAATACGCCTCTCAAAGTGCATATCCAGCAATAGAGATTTGGAAGAAGCAGCAGGGAGTTGAGGGGTGTGTGAGTGTGTGTGAGTGCAACGAACCCCCATGGAGCTGAAAGCTCTCCACAGTTTGGGGGGGGGGGGGGGGGGGGGGTATGTGTGTGTGCGAGTGTGTGCAAGGGGAGGTGACTCCCGAGACTGTGGGAAACAGGACAGTTATCACCGGGTTTACACACACGGACAACTTTACTCCGCTAAAGAAGATGAAGCCAGGTCCTATTTCAAGTAAAACATGCATGTTAACACCAAAGCAATGGGCAAACTGGGAGAAGAGCGATGACCATGGGGCAGCACATTATAGGATTTAATGTATTGCTTGTGAGTACACACACTCGTTTTCCATTGTGGTTGTTGTAGCAGATATAACTCAGCAACAGTCAGGTAGCAGCGTCTTGGTTAGTGACAATGCTCATTGGCCCGAGTGACACAAAGCAAACATCAAGCAACAGTGGGGCCCAACCTTCTCCCAGCCGGGTGGAGACAAGGCCCCGCCAAATGTTGTCTGAAGATTTGACTGTTAAGTTCTACTTGAGCCTGACTCAAATAAGTCCCGTCTCTTCACAGGGCTAGAGGGGTCAGCTGTTCCCAGCATTGGGTGCTTGGTTGGCTGCCACTAGTTACTAAGCATCGGGCACTTGATTGGATAAACGCTTTCACTTGTGTGACATGTGTCTCTGGAAACACATACATCTTGATTTTTGATTGACAACGATTAGTTTAAAAAGTTTCCAGAGTCACGCTAGCCCTCAACGTTATAAGAATGAGGAGCGGCCAACATGGCCGACAGTCTCTGGAAAACGCAACGCTGCGCTGTACCAGAATGCATCGCAGGGCTGCTTTCATAGACAATGAATGGAAATGATGAATCCTGTGGACAGGGCGGTACCATAACTCACGCTAGTGCCTGCTCCGATCCCAGTGTACAAGGAAACATCTTCAAATTTGTTTAATTATCAGGAATTATTCAAAACAGAGCAAAGAAGCAAATACTCAATTGAAAAGCCGAAACACGCAACTGTTCAATTCTGCTTCAGAAATCATCCAAAATGTCAAACTATTATCGAAAGCTATTCATTTCCTGACAACACACACACATCGACCAACATGTTCATATTTCCTCACCGTTCTATATTAGCCTCTATTCTAGCTCAGCTCATTTTCATGAAATAATTTCCTTTATTTATATATTTATAGGACATCTGACTCCTGTCCTGGCTACATGTATGTGGCAACATTTGGAAAGATCAGGATTTAGATCACTTCCGTGAGTTGATCTGTGTGATTTAAGAAAACGTTTACAAATTGATCATTTTGTTCCTCAAATATATCATCGAGTGTATCTGTGGCGGTTCGCTACTTTTTGTAAACACCCAAATATGTCTCTCCAGGTTTTCCTGCCTTTATTGATTTCTTTACTCACTATTCCACATTGTTGTGGTTGGCCAGACACACCGAACCAATCTTAAACACAAACGACTGCAGCTGGTGCCAAACACGCACACATGTTCTGTGCGTGAAAGGACAATAACACACAAACCTGACTCTCCAAAATGATGACAAAAACGAGGGAAGATAATGTGTTTTGCAAAAGATAGAAAGAAAAGAGAGGGTGTAAACTCAAAAAAGTAAGGAGAAACCACCTGACCGGCCAGTCAGACAATGCTCTCTCTCTCTCTCTGACTCCACTGCTGATTCAACATGCTCCACCGGCTGAATGGCTGCCACTGGTGCTGCACACCCCTAAAACTACAGCAGGCTGGTGAGCTCGACAGGCATACCAGTTTCCTTCTTGCACATCGGACACAAAGGGAGTTTTTTTTTACTCTGACGTTTCATGGGACAAAAGGTGTTGATTGAGAGATAAAGGAGGCCAGTTCCCGTTCGTATTTTCATGAGACCTCACGTCTGCATCCGAGCCCCAATCATCTGTCTGAAAGGGTTTTACGATAACGCGATGATCTTTGGATCCTCCCCAAACTCCTGCTGATGCACTTATGATAAGTGGCTGTGTGGCGTAATGGGGCTAAAATGTAAATGTCGAAATGTAAATGCAGTTGAATGCCTTGCAGCCTGGAGACACCTCTACAGAATACCAGATGAGATGTTCCCTCTGTTCTGCTGAGTACTCTCTTCTGTTCTGCTCTAATGCACAACTCGAGGCCTTGCCATGTTCACCGATTAAGTGATTATGTTATTAAGATAAGTCGGTTCCTTCCACTATAGAAAGATCACTGGTATTGGCTTCAATTGGACTGACAGCTGAATGATTGGTATGTGTAAATTGTCTACAACAATAGATACAATTGCCAATTATAATAGTTAGGGTTTTATCTATAGCAGAAAAAGCACAGGTGGGACTAATAGAGGGTTGGAGAGTTACTCGTGTTTTGTTGAATGGCAGCCTGTCATTGGCTGCTGACTAAAAGAGACTTGGCCCTGCGCTCCTCCGGCCCCTTGACGACTGTCAGCCCTTTCAGATCTGTGACACAAAGACTTAAATATCAGATGTTTTTTATTTGTGTCAGAACAGCTTGCCTTCTGTTTCTGGACACAAGGGATTGAAACTTTTCACGTCACAAATCACATCCTATTTGAACTGACGTCATACCCGGTTCAGCTAGATGTTGATCTGAAGCAACTTATATGGACGTCTCTTTCACTAAAGTCCAACTTTTTATTGCACACAAGCAGGAGTATAGAGAAATACCACGACTGCACAGCTACAGCTGAAACAATGTACAGGTAAGGTCAAAGTTGTCATGACCGAACAAAGACTTGAACCCAAACGCACGACTCGAGGCAAAGTTACAACAACAACAAAATCGCAGTTTAATAAACTGGAACAAACAAACAGAAAATCAACATGAACAAAGTAGCAAAGAAACTGAACTGGGCAAATAGCAAAAAGGTCAAAATAGGAACAAAGTAACAAAATAACATGACCTGGTAACTGGTGAATCGCAAGGAAATGGCTGGTTCTCTGGCACAAAAGACAAGACGAACTGGCACCGGACAAAGGGAGACGCAGACAATAGATACACAGGGTGAGGGCACAGGTGGAAACAATCAGGAGCGAGGCAGTCAACCAGACCAGAGGAGAAACACACAAGGAACATGTTGTCTGAAACAAGAGGAGAGTTGACTTTCAAAATAAAAACAGGAAATCACGAGACAACATGGACACAAGACACGGAACTGATTAACTTAACATGACAGTTGCCTGGACATGACAAAAGTAAAGCTGAGACTGAAGAATGACAAGTCTGAGGGCCTCTAGTCTCACACCATCGGAGATCGTCGGGGGATTTCTAAAAGCAAAGTGAAGAGAACGGCCACCAATAAACCTCCTCCCCTTACGACCTGGGTGTGGACAGGCCAACCACAACCGTTTATATACATGGTCGGGGACATACGGGGTAATTGGTCGACGTAGTCTAGGACGCGGCTCCAGGGATACAGTGAGGGAACATCTGTGTGTGACTGTTAGCCCAACAACAGAGAGCAACATGTGTGCATGTGTTTCTGTCAACATTTTTTTTTACTAGCACACAACTTCTGCCCAAAAGACTTTGGATTGGTTGCTGGTTTTCTTCTTAACTCTCGAATTGTTTCCATCCAGTTTTAGCAACGAAATCCGGGATTGTCTTCATTCTCTAGTTGAGCAAAATGTTTGGAGAAGAACTTGTGTCAACATCAATGATAATGCATTTCTGGATAACAATATAATCAATGAAACATGGAATTGCTGAGACCAAGGTCATGGGTTATGGGCTTTAACGCATAGTTCAACTATGGTGAATGTTCATGCATGACTTCACCCAATGGACCAACAGCAAGTGGAATGTGAAATGTCCTAAAAGTGCCACCGTACAGACAATACACCCTCTTGATAGGTGGCATGACCTTGGGGCCACCCTGAGGTCAAACTTTGCATTTGTTGCCGCAATAGTGGTAAAAAATGGAAACAGCTACTATGTCTTTTAATTTTTCATCCCTCTAAAAACAATGTTTTCTGCTGTGTATTTCAGCCTCATTGGGCTGTTTAGTTCTATTTAGTAAACGTATCATACCATTTTCTAGTAATCCTGTAATCCTATTACACAAATTGAGTGACTTCCTAATGCAGTTAAGTTAAAAGACATCCAGCTGGATTAAATACTGATCCAATACAGAGTGAATTCGACCTATTGCTTTTTGTCAAACCAGGTGAGTAAAATGTGGGGTCACCTCTTTTCTCTGGGCGTTACTGTAATCCTATTGCCAGCAGGTAATCAGGAGCACAACTTTTTTCCAGGAGCTCTCCCTCCTGGATTCAATATTGATTACATTTGGTGTGATTTCCATGTGAGCTGTGGCTGCAGACCCACTCGCCTGGTGCCAAACAGATGGATGGAGGAACCAGAGCCAAAGCTACACAATATATGCTGATCTGAATATGAATGCAGTTTGACTCAAGTCCAGACTGAACCAGCTCGAAAATTGAGCGTGATCCGGTGATGAGTGGTACTTAAAGTCAGATTACAGATTTGGTTTAGAGGTTGATTACCAGTTTGGTTTGTTTGATCTGCTGAGTGTCTCTCTTTGCTAATATTGTGTGTGCTGCAGCGAGAGGGATGTGGAGCAATGTTGAATGAAATCCAGACTGAATAGACTGATCCAAAAGTGGTGTGAGAGAGAGAGAGAGGGAGAGAGATTGGCTGAGATCTGGTACATTGTGTACGTCTGCCTTTTTTTTCTATTGTGAACAGAGTTTGGCTTTTGGGGACTGTGGGACCGGAAATACAATGAAATGAAAAATTAATCGAAGATATACAATTCTTTGTTCTGAAGGGAGCGGAGGGGGGATAAAAAAAAACATACAAGAAACCAGATTTTGACACAGGGGACATACCAATAGTAATCAGGGGAACCAAAGCACGTTTATTTATAGGGCGTTTTTTTATTCACAACGCAAAGCAAAAGTGTCCCCGCTGCTGTTTTCATTAATTCATTTTTTTGAATCCAGATATGTGAAAAGTATTCCTTCTATAAAGAAAGTATGTGCACAGGCACTGTTATGTAGATATGCCGCTGCGTAAAGGCCACTACGCCTTTGAAGATGCTCCTTATATATGCAGAATATCAAACTGCATCACTGTCAAAAGCATAATTGCATTAAAGATTTCCTTGTCGAGTGTTGCTCTGCCAACATGGAGGTCTGTCCCTGTAACCATGTGTAACGAGTTTACAACCAATCTGGGTTCCTGGATGTCCTGCTGGCTCAGAGGGAGACGAGGCCGGCCGCATGTTCACAGTGTTGGAGACTGGAAACGGTGAGATGGAAAGTGTTTCGTGCCTTTCAAACACTCTTCTCCTCTTTCTCCGTCTATCAACGGACCTTCTGATGTCAAGATTTAGCAACCCACTAGGAGACAGAACCCTGACAAGGTACGGTATAGAGACTACAACGACGAGTATGGTTGAGATATGGATACGATTATAGAACCATCCCGTACTAAAACCCTTTTCTGCTTTACAATAAAAAAGTATAGTCCTTCCTGCATTGGGACGATCCAATCTGAGGGTAATTCATAGGACTCCTGGGTGGATTAAAGAAATTGTATTATTGGATAATATTCCAATTGTGGTATTTTATATTTCTTTTCACACTTAAAAAAAACTACGTTTTGTTCATATTGTGTAACCAGAAAAACTATATGGGCTGTACAAATAAAAATGGACTTGACTGTCCAGATTTTGGCTTTGCATATGATATTTATTATCAATCAATATTTAAAACCATGAAAAAACAAAGAATATAAATCGGTATCTGTTTTAAAGGCCGTAAATATATTTTTTCCCAGGTTCAAATTTGTACTTAATAATAATAATCTGCTGATATGTGCTGACTATGTAATAAAGATACATAACATTGACACATTTCAATATTATTTAATAGTTCATGAATGTTTATTGCATCATGTTTATTTGCATTAGCATTTGCTAATAAGCATCATTACATTTGAGACAAAACAAATCCTTCACCTCTATAGGTCACCATCCGTGAATCTCATTATTAAGTAATGTGGGTCACTGGATGCTCGAAAGACGCCACCAAGCTGAAGCGTTTCACACGTTTTATTGTAACAATGTACTTTTTTTTTTCACCATTTATGTAATCAAATGAATAAAGCCATTAATTTACTGCATTATTCAGATTTGATTTGGTTGGAGAGTTTAACAATCCATCTGTGTTCACATGCTGTTATGGACTCATTCCAAACAACGGATTACACACACTGGACATGACCTCAATTGGCACCTTTTACTGGACAATTATTGAAATCTTTACAATTAGGTAAGTCTGCAACACTTGACCAGTCTCCATCGTTTTCAAATAACAGATTCATGTGTCATTTGAATCAGACGAGCAGTTTTGGTTGATTGGTGTCTTGTGAATTGCCAAGGACTTAAATGAACACGTTTCCATTCAATTACATGAATTTGCCAACCACTCTGAAAAACACTTCTCTTATCTTGAACCACAGTATTGCATATTAAAAAAGTCAAACCATGCAGACTTAATAATATGAGGTCTCAAGTGTTTCACGAGCTGTTCCAACAGGTTTTCCACCCCGATAGCAGAAGCTGGAAGAATTCCAGATTCTCCACTGTGTCGTCGGTGTGGTTCTGTCTGTATCATCAGCACCATGCCCCCAAACATGTGGACGGAGCCTTACTGCTCAACTGGAAACATGACAAAGCCCAGCAAAAGTAGGTATGAATTATGGCAGTGGTCATCTGCAAGTGCCGGATCTCCATAAAAAGCATTGCAGCGGCTCTTAAATATGAACGTATTGCACCATAACAGAAGAAAATGAACCAAGACGAGACTCATGAAGCGAAGGGATTCTTCCCCATCGCTGGGGAGAGGAGGCTGATTACAACATTAATACCCCTGGAGAAGAAAAATTGAGGAGAACTTGAATTTGAAACTTCTCAGAGCTCTAGATATTGTGGAAACGGTTTTGCTGATGATGCAAACTCTTTTTCTAGCAGCAACTTGTCATGTCCATACATTTAATACATACAGTTACACCTGGCAGCTGCCCAGATTTCCCCAGGGAAAACACTGCATTGGTAGAAACCATTTAAAATGATTATCGAGTAAGTTCTCTCACGTCATGACTTCCTTTAGTATTAACATTTTCTTTTAAAGATGCACAACTCTGACTGTCAATGTAATGACTTGCCAACCGTCGCCAGACTCGCCTGCATCAAACAATTCAAACAATGTCGTTCTGTGATGAAAGGAAAAGAGAAAAAGAAACCAATGGGACCAGAACGATAACAAAATTAATAAAACAAATGTTGTTAAATCCATCTCTTTCTGGAACATTTATACTCTGATACTGTAACCAACGCGACTCCACCCTGACAACAGCCTCTGTGGAGAGCAGCACGCAACAAACTATTCACCAACAACCAAACTCATACCAAAAACATTCGACATCTTTCATTTTGTCGAGCATCAGAGTGGAATCTCAAACGGCGGCTGAGTTATTGATGTGGCACAATGGTGCCGGAGCCCCGGCGCTGCTGTGGTCCTGAGCTGGTGGGGCAGCAAGCAGATGTGAAGCCTGAAAGTGACGCTAATGGATTCTACCCTTGTGTCTGATCCCTCTTAGCGTGCTTCTCTGCTCTGAATCAAAAAAATGTACAAATTTGACCATGATAATATTCATCACGTGGGGAAATAGAACAGATTATCTTTCGTTCTCAGCTGTGTATGTTGTGTCCCGGCACAATGACTCTATTTAAAGAAATGTAATTCATATAAATGTAACTTTTTCTAACCCTCCAACATAGTGACGCGTCCCGATGCAGCTAATGATGCCTCTCTCTGTGTGGCACTTGCAGCTCTGAATAGTCCTTCTTCCATTATGCATGTTGTGGTGGGATGCTATGTTTAGTAAACAGCCACCCAGAGAGAGGAGGATGTGGCTGCAGGGAGCCGGTGTACATTTGTGTCGTGAGCAGTGTGGACGTTTTTTTTTTTTTACTCTGGAAATGTAAAGCAGGGAAAGAACGAATAACAAGCCCAGATATTTATGTCTGCGCTGCATAATTTCAGTCTCATACTTGTTTACCTTCTGTCGTCTCTCTGCGCTTTCATCCCCAACTCTTCCTTTCATACTCCCTTCCATCCTTCCTTCCTTCCTTCCGTCAACACCCTTTTTCCTCCACAACCTTTGTCTCTCATCCTCTTTTCCCTCCTCCTCCTCTCTTTGCCTTTTACTCACTCCTTAGTCCCCCCCCCCCCCCCTGTCCATCCTCTCTCACAAACACTCATTCCCTCTCTCCCTCTCTTTTCATTCAGTGATTTAGGTCACCGACTGACTAAACGACGACACACAGCTGGCCTAAAAACCGCGCTGCCCTCCTCTCCAGTGCCCTCCCCTCACACAACACATTATGATGAATCACGATCTGGAACTCAGTGTCCTGAAAAACAAACATTTGTTTATTTGGTCCATCCTTTGCATCTGTGCACAGCTTTCCCCTCATTTGTTTGTTTTGTATCGCTCCTCTAATGTTTCACCTCTCTCCTGTCCTCTCCTCTTTCTTTCTCTATCGCCACTCTTCCTTCATCGTTCTCGCTCATCAGTCTTTTCAGAAACAAAACTCATGTGACCTAATTAAAAGTATGCCATATAAATAATAGTGAGTGATTCAACATCCTGCTCTCATTTCTTATCCCAGAAATATCTGCTGTGGGGTGTTTGATCTTCTGGAAGTCGGAACCATTTATTTCACTTTTTTGGTTGTTTTATTTACTGATTGTTTGCAGCAGGACAGATTCAGAGGGGATCATATTTGCTTGTTTGTTGTTTCTTTGTTTGTTTGCTTTTGCAAGAGCAGAATAGCAGCGACTCTACAATTTAACGAATACATTGCCATTCTCATCTGAATCTAATAATGTGGCCACCAGATAAGGAACACGCACACACACACACACACACCCACACACACACACACACAGTCACAAGCTTAATCACATAAACTCTACCAAAATAATTAATGACATCATTTTTGGTTGTAGCTTCTACAATGCCAGCCAATTAGACGCTAGAGGTAATGAAGAGGGAGAGAGAGAGAGAGAGAGAATAGTAAGAGAGGAACAAAGAAAGCTTGTGTGAAAAAAAAGGGAGGAAGTGGTTTGGTGGAAAAGATCCACAGAGAGAAGGTGAAGGAGACGGAAGAGTTGAAATGGAGAGGCGATACAGAAACAGAGAGCTTATGAGTTGGAGAGAAGTCTGTTTACATGTTTAATTAGATGCTGTGGTCTTCTGACTCATTGTGAGATGTGATATTGGCTGATAAACAGTATACACTACATGTATTAGTACTTATCAGACCTACACTGAGAGCAATGGGAAACAAAAGGCACTAAACAAACAGGAATATATAATAAAAAGCTTCAGCACAAATATAACTTGCATTAAATTATTTTTAATGAGGAAACAAATCAGGAAGAAGCACTGAAATCAAACTTACAGCAAGCTAGAGTATAGGGGATCAAGTTACTTACATCCAGCAGAAATGGAGAAACATCCCACTGGGTGCTCAGTCACCATCTGTTGAAATACAAGTCCAATATTCACAATAAAACCTTTAGCTTCCACAGACACAATTCAAAATTGTATTGGTTTGATTTGTGCATGTATTCTTGCCAAAACAATACCACTGCGTGGTACAAATGTGGACGAGAGCTGTTTTGATGATTTTAATATATTATTATTTCATAGTTAATAATTCCCTTTGTTGTGCACCCTGCCCCTGAAGATGAAATGTAGGGAGCACAAAACCATTAGTCCTTCTTGAGAAGGGAACAAGGAGTTCTGTTTTTGTAACCTAGCAACAGCAGTCCTAGCAACTTAAACCTGTTGAAGCCAATAAGGTGGTCTCCCCATGCCAAACATATGACCTCATGTGCATTCATCATACTGCAAATCAATAACATTGTGTGTAATGGGAAAGCACTATTGCTATTAATTTCCTCTAGAGTAAAGACCTGACGTGAGTAGACCACAAAGAGCACACTGAGCAAACTCCATCTGCTGGTGAAGAGCTTGAGATCATAAACTAGATACATAAGAAGTGGACATAATCAACATGATGTACCCTATTGGCTTGTGGACTCTGCAATTTGACCCATTCTGGTTTAGCCACTCTGGGTCTTGATACACGAGTATACAACTGAGCTCTGAATAAGACATGTTTAGGGGATCAAAATGTTACAATTAACTGCTGAAAACTGAAACTGAAAACACACAGTTAAAGGGTTAAAGTTGTCAGACACAATCAGAACAACTCCAGGACCGGACAACGCTGTGGTGTCAACCTGTCAATCACAAGGTAGCCAAGACTTAAAGAATATTCTTCTTTACGGTCTATTTTTCTCTAAATGGGACCATCATTTACTAAATGAACATCATGCTGTATTGAAGAAGACTTACTTTGCAGTACTTAAGTACTTAAGCACAACAAACCCATTCCCTTCTCCTTTGACTCTCCACATCCCTCCCCCCAACCTGGTTCTTGTTCTGATTCTCTCTCTCTCTCTCTCTCTCTCTCTCTCTCTCTCTCTCTCAGGACTACAGGAACAACGGGGGACTCTGCACCACCAGAGCTTCTGAAGAGACGGTCCCAACTCACAAGCCTCCATTCCCACTGTTCCCACCAGCCACCGGACGCCACCAGTTTCTCATCGCAACCCCTCCAGCCTTCTTTCCGCGACCCCCTCTACCCTCATTGTTCCGTCTCCCTTACACCCTTCCATCCCTTACCCAACATCCCTTCATCCCGACATCCCTTAAGCCCATGACCCACATCCCATCCTTTCTCTGTTCCGCTTCCTAAATCTAACCCTCTCTTTCCATCTCACAATAAACCATTTTAAACCCAAATCGCTGTTAGCGTGGTCTTTGTTAGTGAAGTCAAGATTATGAAGATTGGGGCGGCAGCAGCTCAGTCCAGAGGGTTGCCGGTGCAATATGTGTGTGGACTGGTAGCATGGGCACTGCCCGGGTGGCCTTGAGCCAAGAAACTAAACCCCTAAACGGCTCCCTAGTCGCCGTGCATATATACTATGGCTTAAATACAGAGATTACATTTCACTGAGCAGTGCTGGATACATTTGTGTGACAATAAAAGAGTATTTACTACTTCTTTCAGGGTGAAAAATGAAAACATTCCCCAACACTGTTAGCAATCAATCTGAAAAATGACGAACAAAATAATGATAATGATTGAAAAAGGAAAAAAGGTCCTGCTGTTCAAACGGAACAGGAATTAAATGGCTTAAAGGGAGCACATTTAAATTGAATGTGAACAAGACAGAGAGTGTGAGAAGAGGAGCTGAGGATGGAGACTTTAATAATGAAATGAGTAGCCAGCTGTTAAATCAACAGTTATGGATCACAGGAGGAGAAGGCGCTCTACAGGAGGGTTTCACCTCCTTCCTTCCCATAATTCTTTCATCTTTTTATCGTGCGAGGCTCGTCCCCGCCGAGAGGCGAGGCTCATTATTTGTGCGCGCACCACGCTGCTTCTAATTTACACAATCACGACACGCGCTGGGCAGCTGCCGCCATATGTCATCCTCTCTGTGTGTGTGTGTGTGTGTGTGTGTGTGTGTGTGTGTGTGTGTGTGTGTGTGTGTGTGTGTGTGAAGAGAGGGAACGGTTTCTGTCTGAATGCTGAATGGCAGGATGTGTCTGCCCCTCACATACACATACACACACACACACACACACACACACATGCACCCTGTCCCACCTCCGTCACCCTGTCGCCCTGCATGTGTTGAATATGCATGGTTGCTGCTTTTAAACCGGACAGATGAGCAGCAGGCCAACGGCCACCTGCTGGCCTGCCGCTCAGGATCTCCCTGTTTTTTTGGTTTGCTTGCGGAGGGGGGGGGGGGGGGTGGTGTTACAGCCTGTGGCCTGTCGTTCTACAGCCACACTCCCCTCCATACCGCCCCCCCCGTGAGATGGATTAACAGAGAGGCAAAAGGCTGAGGGCACCAGGCAATTAGAGAGGGGTGTTATGCGAGAAGGGACTCAATGAGGACTCAAAACGACCTTATCTGTAAAGACCTTATTTCTTTTAGTATTCTTGTCTTTGTCTATGTAGTTTATTTCTATTCATCTGTGTGTGTGTGTGTGCGTGTGTGTGTATATGTGTGTGTGTGTGTTTGTGTGTGTGTGCATTTCCTCTACTCACGTTCTCTCTTTTTAGCTTTCCTGTTTTGTCGTCTCCCTCAACCTCTATGTTCACCTTTCTTCTCTTTCTCTCATTCTCTCTGTCACACACGCACACACACACACACACACACACACACACACATACACACACACATTACTGCAGCAGCAGCAGTAATCCCCCGGTCTCACAGTGTCCCCCCTCAACTCACACACACACATATGCACACGCACTTTCACAGACTGTTCCCATGGAAACCCACACCGACAGAAAGCACACGGGCCCCTGCCTTGAGGCTCGAGGCAGCGAGGAGACTTCCCGTGAGGAGTCAGCCGGTTATTGATCCCTCAGCACACAGAGGCGAGCCCACTGTCCAAGCACATGTACACACTCATACACACACATACACACACATGTACACATGCACACAAAAGCCGATCCACTAAAACCGGTTCCAGTTTGGCTTTACCAATTGACAATAAAAACTAAACATTGAATATACACACTGTAGCTTTGATAAATGGTAAAAAAAAAGAAAACAGAAGAAAGCAAAGCAACAGGTGCATCACCTTATTTCAACGCTGTGATCGTAGTTCAAGCGTGAGATGTCAGCTTCTACAGCAGACACAGGAATGACAAGCAAAAGCCTTCAATGGGCTTTGCTGTTTAGGAAATGTAAAAACACAGCGGTGAGATAATTCTGGCAAAATCAACACGTAAACAAACATTGTAATGTTTCCGCAACGAAATCCCACGAAGCATCACAGTTGAGAAATGAAATGAGTAATTCCCTGGGGCCTTGGGTAAATCCAATTCACAGCATTACAGATATTTTTTTGCGTGACACACAGGAAATTGTAAAAATGTTGTAGTGCTCCCCCAAGCTGAGCGATTAAAAAAAGAAAATGCAGATGAAATCCTGTTCTCCCCCTCCTCTGGTTTTCTGTGAACGCAGGGTTACAATAAGCCACACGCTGGCACATCTACTTAAACTGTTTTTATATGGTCTGGTTAACAAGACTCATATTTTTCAGCAGCTTAAGCATCAAGAAAGTTGCAGCAGTTTTATTTCAAAATAGTTGTTATGTTTCATTCAGCGTGTATAGTTTTAATCGGCAGGTCCTCGGAGTTACCAAAACATCTGGTCATTTCAAGCCTGTCACAGTCAGACAAAGCTGCACGGACGCATCATAATTTTCCTGTTTCGAGAACAATATTAGATTCTGTTCATGTGCGCATAAACGCGCCTATTAATGGATTGCAGAGCAGAAGGCAGAGGAGTGGATCAGCTGTCCCTGACCCATATTACCTCAGCTAGAATAAGATTTTCTCATTTGAATTAGGACTCCACAGCGAGTTGCATTATAGAAATGAATTGTGCTCTTAAGAGTAATTTTTTTCCCAGGTACAGCCAGTAAACATCCCGCCACACGCCGGTTTGCTTCTGCTTTCCACATTTCTGAACAGGGTACTGTATGTCCTGAAAGACAAAGTCAAAAATCACATTTTAAAAGAGCTGCCCAGCAAGTAGCTGTCCGTGGTCCTGAACGTGCCAACTCTTTTCAAACCATTAAAAAGCAGGTACCTACAGTGTGCACTACATTGTATGGTGACGTATCTGTTCATTATTATATGGCGTATTAACTAAATAGACAGCATGACATCTCACTGGGATATTACCAATGGCAGCTACGATGGACATTGACGGCAGAATATCTTTCAGCGACCCGAAAGATCAATTTGAGCGTCAGGTTTTAGAATCAGGGTCCCCACTTTGCACTGACATGTCGAAATTATACAGGTTATTATTCGCAGAATGGGCAGACGGATTGAACACTTTATCCACTGACATGTGAGATGTAATAGAGCAGAAATTAAATGAAAAGTGAAGAATAAATTCCCTCGCTATCACTCTCTTCTCTCCACAGCGGTAAGAAGAAAGCAATGAAAAATGGAAATGACTCACTGAATTAAACAAATACATGCAGGTTGAGGTTAGGCCAGTGGGTTCACAAGTATTTCCAGAGTACATGCATGTTCTGCTGGGAATGCACACTGGGAATTGAACATGGTAAGCTGGTGGTACAACCCCCGTAACAGCAAGGGTCTGCTGGCTGACATGACCTCAGCCTTCACCCCTCTCCCTTTATGAAGGCATGCTATGAAATAGGTCTAAATCTTCAAAGCCTTCTTCACCTATCAGGTCTTGGGGTTGGTCTGGTCTCTGTACACCTGTCAAGGTTTCAATCTGTAAATGGGAGTTTGATAGCTTGGAATTTAATGATCAAATAGCCTAATGTAATTAGGCCTGAATGAGATGGCCTGTGGGTTGCTGACGCTTTGGCTGATGTCGATGCACACATTTAAGATTAGCATTTGTTATTGAAGAAGTTGCTTCAGACACTTGCAAGTTAGTCTCCATAAATCACTCAACTCTCATTCTAATTACCTCTTTCCCTCCTCTTCACCTCCATCTCACTCTCTAAGCATGTCTGCGTTTATCTCAATTATTTTACCTTAAGTCATTGTTTCTTTTTTGCTTACTTTTTAAGAGTGTAGTAAAAGAAAAGCAAAATGTTCTGTACGTTCTGGATCATGGTGATCAAGCATTCTTTTGTATATTGCGTAAAACAAAAACAGTGAGCAAACCAATCCCAATGGACCTCAATGTATTTCCTCCTGCAGCATGTGTTGCGAGAGCAGAGGAAAGAGGTGCATGATTGTTTGACGTATAACTCACCTGCAGCAGAGAAACAAAATCCCATCCGTAATTGTTCAAGTTCCATGTATTGCGGTGGCTTACAGTAACTTCCTGCTCCTTTTTCACGTATTTCCTATTTCCCACACTCACTTCCCATCATTCTCCATCTCCCTCTGATGTCAGAGCCCCACAGGGTGTTGTAGTGACTGTCTGTCAGTCCGCTTCGTTTAGTGTCTCTCGTCCGTCCAGCCTCTCTGATCCATTATAAAGAGCTTTAAGTGGCACAGCACTCCCTCATCGCTGTCACTCAACACTCTGTCTATTAGACTTTCGTACTCAGCCTAATTAATCTGACCAGCCGCTCGGATTTTAAATAAAGGTGGATATGAAACAGTTACATCCAGAATGTGAAATCCTAATATCTTGTTATAGTTAAGTCAAAAAATAAAAATAAGAGAAGAAAAAGTCTCATATGAATTTGTGCGTGTATCAAAGCAGGCATGCGGCATCGTTTTGTGCACTTAATTAGAGCAGCACAGACAAGCAGGGATCAGCCCCAGTAGAGTTATGGCAGATTTTGATTGGATTTGACAGAATTGCTTTGAAGAGTGTTCAAGGGTGAATTGTGGATTCTCCTCCTTGAGGTTCGTGATGTAGTCTGCAACTGCTTCCCAAATGTCAAGTATGAATAAGTATATTGAGGGCTCTCCATTTCACCTCCGTGCCTGTATGTGCATTCATGTATTGTATTTGTGTTCACTGTGCTGTATTGTTGATGATGATTTAAGGCTGCATTTCCAGATCAGTTTCTCTTTATTGGGGTCTCGACTAGCGATTAATAATGTATGACCTCTACTGATTCTCTAGAAAAAACACTATTCTACAAAATTGCAAATGAGATTAATGTACATTGGGGGTGACAATCTGAGTCTATTTAAATTTCAACAAGCTCCTAAATGGACAGAGAGTTCAGGTTTTCCCGTTCTCACATTATTAGAGTTCCCATTCAGTCTAATTAACCGTCCATCTTACAGAATAGGAATCAGAATTACTTCATGACAGAAATGTTTCCCAGGCGGATTCACTGCTGTCTTTCCCTGATAGACCAAGACTATTAATATCCCAAAGACTTTCAAGGGCATATCAGGATTAAACTTGTTTAAATATTCTCTCATGTTGAGTGGGAATAGTTTTCATGGTACTGTTTAATTATCTCTGTTATATGTTGTGATATACAATATTACACGCCCCCCCACATACAAACACACCTTCTTTCGACTTTTAGGTAAAAAAAGAAAAAGGGGGTGGGGGTGGGGGGATTTCTCCGTTACCTTGCCAGAGAAAACAACCATTGCCTTTTTGGCACGATAAAATCTAAGTTATAGCAATATTTCCCAGTGGAGAAAGCACCATTATTCTCATTTCAGCGGGAGACGTATTAAATGTTCTGCAGCTTTTGCCTGACTGAATTTCATTCTTACTCCGAGAGAAGAATGAGATTTAATTACCGGTAATTTTGCTATACAATCACTGGAATTGAAACAGTAATAGCCCAAGAGTATTAGAACATTGTAACATTATTACCTTTTCATTTTTTGGGGGGCAGACCATGCAGCAAGAAGAAATACCTTGATTAAACCGGAGGTATTCAAGTTTGATACCCCAATGAAGGGCCTAACTGAACCCCTGACCGCCTCAGGGGCCACTTTGACGGCCACTTTGACCTCTGACCTCTCTGGTGGGTGACGGAGAAAAAGGAAGCTTCCCCTGCGTGGTTGAAAAAACATCATTACATCTAAAGTATCATTACTCAATGGGTAAACGGGGCAATACCTGTCAGACTGTTTCACACGCTGCCTCGTCACAACTTGTCTACTCTAGACGTCCTCAAGCTCCCCCGACATGCACCCATTCCAAATCCTGTTAACACCGCCAGCCTGCGCCACAATAACCTACATTCTACTGTAATCACACTGACTGAGTGAGGCGTGTGAGGGTCTCGGAGCAACAAATGAAAAAAACGCGAACAAATCCTGGTGACAGAGCACGGGGTTGGAGGGAGACTGCTGACAACCGCAGAGGGAGGGAGGGAGAGCCTTTTTCTTTTGTGCATTCAAATCTTATTTGGAAAAGGGGGATATGCATTTTGGAGCACCATATTACTGTGGCTGTCCTCCAAGCTCCAGCTCATGGGAAAGAGACCCCCTCCCTCCCCAAAGAAAACCGAGGCGAGGATCCAAAAAGACTGACACATACATGAACACACTGTGTTGTGTGTCATTCACAAGATATAGTTGTCTTTATTCTGGGGGGGGGGGGGGGGGGGGGGGCTGCACCTTAACTAAGTGTGCCGACGCAACACACTTTTTTAAAATTGTTGTTTGAGCATACATCAACTAATAGTAGATACAACTATACACAGAACAATGTATCTTCTTTGATATGTTTAGGAATATTAATAATACCCCCCAAAAAATTCTACAAATACTAAGAACGTAACCCAAATAAAAGCAGGAGAATAGCCATGCCTTTTTTGATTCATGGTGCTGAAGGCACCCTTTGACATCAAAGAGTATTCAGGTTCAATACTGAGCCCTTCTAGACCACATGACTCTAGACCTGATCAATATTTAAGCCTGGTCCTATTTTAAGGAATGTGGTTCGTAGGCCCAAACATGACCTGAAGTGAGATAATAAACAAAACACAGAAATCAGACCCA
Source organism: Cyclopterus lumpus (assembly GCF_009769545.1). Taxonomy (NCBI): domain Eukaryota; kingdom Metazoa; phylum Chordata; class Actinopteri; order Perciformes; family Cyclopteridae; genus Cyclopterus; species Cyclopterus lumpus. The sequence goes on from NC_046972.1 coordinate 8,258,877, forward strand.
CTGAGACATAATAATAAATAGAGAGAACAAGCAAGAACACAGGACGGAGGTAGAGACGCATGCGAACGTGCACGCGCATGCTCGGTCACGCCGCTCCGGGGCTCATATTTGGCTGCTCCTCAGCCTCCCCGACTGACACGCCTTTTGTATCTCCTCCCATCAGCCCCAGGAAGAAATCATGGCGTGTCATTAGAAAAACTGTACACCACCCAGCCAACATTATAAATTGGTATTGAATGCATGGTAAGACGGTGATGAGTGAATATTGAAGGAAATGTATTTGCATAATGTGATTTTATTTCCAACAAGCATCAGGAAATGGATCTGCCCATTTAGCCATGCGCAAATTAGTGTTAAATTGGGATGATTGCTGTGCCTTTAGAAATGAATCACACTAATCCTCCATACGGCAGAAATATGAATCCCTGTAGGACTATTATAACCCAAACACATAATGTAATGTATGCTTCCACAGAAAACATTATTCACAGTAAAGTCATAATAATTTCTGTTTCCTATGGTTGTGTGTGTGAATTACTCGTCAGTGATGATACAGGAGATGACGTCACTTTAACGAGAGCTAACCTGACGATTCAGACTTTACATCACTCGACTGGATTATACTGTGTAGCCTGATGAGGATGATATCACCAAATAGGACAATCTGGTCCTTTATGAACAAATGACGCATGCGAACCACATGCACACGATACAAGTTGTCACGATATACTTAACTACAATTCTTGATGCTCTTTCCTTACCTTTGGTAAAGTTTCTAGGAATTGCTTTTCTGGAATTCATCCTAAACATCCTACTTCTGCATCATTTAATTTGAAAATGTCTTAATCTAATTGTAGGTGTCATGTTTGTCTGTATAACCTTGGCAAACCTGCAGGGCTATTTGAGGATGATAATTCTTCATATGATACGCTGATGACGTTGTGATTGTGTAAGATCCAGGCTATCCCTTCCGTCCTTTTCCAGTTGAGGATATGGCTGCCGCCGCGGGTACTGTGTAACAGCCCTGCGCACCGGAGCCATCCTTATGAGAGAGGAAAGGGAGAGAGAGAGAGAGAGAGAGAGAGAGAGAGAGGGAGAGAGAGAGAGAGAGAGAGAGAGAGAGAGAGAGAGAGAGAGAGAGAAAGAGGGGCGTGGTAGAGATGCAAGCAATAGGGGGAGGGGTGGAAAAAAGAGAGAGGAGGAGAGTGTGATCGTGGGCGTGTGGATGGATGAATAGTAGCCTACCACCGGGCTGTGCCGACGAGAGTGCGCACACATATACATACATACATACATACATACACACACACACACACACACACACACACTCAGGAGGGCAGTGTGTGAGCCAGCCAGTCAGTCAGTGTGAGTGTGTAAGCCATGTTGGATGTGAATGAACGGGAGGAGAGATGCTGCTGCCGCGCCGCTCCTAACGCTCAGACCTCCAGCTCCACGGACCACAGCGGGTAGATGCCAACTCTCCAGGCCGACGGAGAGACGGGGGAGCCTGGGGGAAGGTGTCGGGCGGTGCCGGCGGTCCTGGAACTGGCCACCTAGCCTGAACGAATGAGAGAGAAGTAAAGGAGAGAAGGGAAGACGCACTCGAGGGAGAGAGAAAGAGAGAATAGGAAGTGGTGGAAGAGGGAGAAAAGAGGGAGAGACCGAGAAAGGAAGAGACTAAATGGCTGCACTGCTACCGGGCTTCACCCCGCTCCTGCTCCCTTCTCTGGCACTCAACCTGCTTCTCCTCGGCCCTTTGTTCGCCCTCACCCCGGGGACTGGGAATACAGGAGGGTCTTCCAACCGATGGACCCCCGGTCTCTGTTACCGAGAAGCCGGTAAAGTGAGCCAGCATCAACAGCAGCAGCAGCGCGAGGAAGCAGGGGAGTCGCCGAGGGGCAGCTGGAATATACGCCCAAGCAGGTGGACCGTAGAGCGGATACAGACCGAGGGATGCTCTGGAGTGCAGCGTGCAGGGGGGACGCTGGGAAGATATCACCTGGATGTGGCGAAGGGGACATGGAAGGAGAGACTTAAAGGAGTCGGGACGTTTTGGAGGTGTAAAAACGGCCCTCCGGCACCATTATCACCCCCCCCTCCTCTCAACCCAGGTATTAGGAGCAGGTCGAGCTCTGATGGCGTCTGCGCAGGAGAGGGAGTGGATAGAGGGAGGATGAGGAGGAAGGGCGTTGTTTCTCCTCCCGCTTCACCTGCTTTCACCTCCTCGCCGGTTCAAAACGGCAAAAAACGGGCAGTACAAAGGACTAGAGCGTGCGCGCAACGGTGGCCGGCGTCGAGGCCACACCTCACCAAACGTGGCGCCGCCGGAGCCTTTGTGCACGCCTCTGGCCTGTGCAGGGCACCCGGAAGTGGAGATAAGAGAGGGAGAGGGGCGTGCGAGAGGGCTCGTGAGGTGAGGAGGCTATTTTCTACATGTTGCTCCCTGACACCCGGTCATCTGTACCGGTCAAGCCCCGACAAACAAGCACTCTCCCCGGCCAACATGCCCTCACATGGCCCCTTTCCAACCGGTTGCTCTTGTTGCATTCATCCTCTTTCTGGATACAATTCACCACACAGTAAGTCTTCAAACTGCACCTTCAAATTTCATCCCCGTTTCACCAAGAATCCAAACTATATCGAGGGCTCCAATTTGGACTACGTTTGTCATTTTTCTACTTGTTCCTCAGCGAACAGCCACACAGATCAAATTCAGCTGCATCTTTACAGGAACAGCAACAATAACACGGCTTGGGGTGCTGATGGGGGCTCATCCAGCGTGGACAGAGGGCTTGTTAATTGTTCTCATTTGGGAAGGCACAATGTTATCGATCTCAGCAGCAACAGAGAGGGAGGTGATCATAGTTGTTTGACTGGGTGCAATAGGTGCAGGGAGAGGGGGACGATGAGTGGGGGAGATGATAAGGGGTGGGAGGAAGCTTACAGATGTAGCACACCGGCCGTGATTAACCCCGTTACCTGGGCGCACTTAGAGCGTTGTGTCCGTGAGGAGAAAGCAAGATATTACCATGTCAGAATTATGGATAAGAAGGGGGAGAGGGCTGAGAGGAGAGAGGGAAACGACGGACGAGGAGGAGGGGTGAACCGAGGCAACAAATACATTAATTTATCTAATTATCCGGATAATGATTTGGCGTGTCCGATTCTAACGCTCCTCTGTAGGGCTGATAATGAGCCTCCGCAGGGGAAATCAGCAACATCAACCGGAGGGCAGGGCAGCCAAACCCGGGAAGAAAGCAGAGAGGTTCCCGGTGGTCGCTTTGGTTGTTTGGACAGCATAGAAATGGGGGATGGATATAGAGCAGAGTTTATGGTCCCAGAGGGAGTCATAGCTCCGAGGAACCCCCCTATCCAATTTCCCCCCAGCAGCATCACAGAGACGCCCGACCAACGTTTTCTACCCAGCAAAAGCGCATCAATTGCATCAAGACATCCCGGCCTGGTGCTCAATACGCCCCCTCAAACACAAACAGGCGGTTATGCAAAAAGTGGAAAACTATTCAAACCAATCCGTTTATCTGCTGAGAAAGTGAACGGAACTTCAGAGACAGAGTCTGCCAGTGACTCAGGCTTTTTCTCGCCTGCAAAGATCCCTGTTAAATCTCCCGGCTTTGTGTCAGACACGTCTCGCTCTGCAACAGCGATCAATTCACGTCTCCTCAATCAGCCCGAAGATACCCACCGCTCGTTCTTCTCGGAAATGAGCCGGCCCACGTGGCAGAATGACTCTGCGCGTTCACTCCACTCACCCTCCGCGAAGGACGCGATTTTAGCACCACGGACAGCTCCCCGAGACTCCCAGCGTGTGTTATTGTGGAGAAATTGCAACAGTAACAGTAATAACAACAACGATGAGGAGGGGAGCAAGGACATGAATGGATATAGTCCTGACTCTGAAATAGAAAACCCGCCTCGGCATGGTCAGACACAGGAACCAGACCTATGGGAGACCGCACTGCGAGAGATGGTCAAGGCAGGGTGCGCTGACGGCATTTCCACTGACTGTTCAGCCACCGAGCTGGGCGACCATGCACACATGCAATTAAAATCCGGTAGGCAAGTGCCATTAGAGCCCGAAGGTTTTAGACAGTCAGATAGGCGGCAGATGGGGGCCGAGGGAGAAAGGGAGAGGGATGCAGAGAGGGAGGGAGAGGGCTTGGAGGGGTCTGCTGCTGTTGCTGCCGCTGTTGGGGGAGGGAAATTACAGGTGGGGGAGGGCGAGAGAGAGGCGCGGCTGATGGGAGGGAGAGAACCAGGGAGAGAAGAGCAAGAGGAGGAGGAGTGGGAGAGGGAAAAAGGAATAACAAAGGCAAGCCAGGCAGAGGAGAGAGAGGGAGGAAAGGGTCAGGACAGGGGCAGTAGCACCACCACCATCACACAGCCCGAAAGCGAAAGAGGGAAGAAAGAGAGGCATGCAGATGAAAGCCATGAGGTTGGAGAGGGGAATGAGAGGGGGGGAGGTGGGGAGAGGCACAGCACAAGGGGAGAGAGGAGCCTGGAACGACTGATAATAGTAACAGATGATGAAATCTCACAGGGAGAAAGGGGGAGGAAGATTTTGATGCCCTGGACTCGCTCTCGACGCGCTGCCAACCGACATCCCCATTTTCCCCAGTATAACTTCCAAGTGCAAGTAGCCGAGAACCAGCCACCCGCCACCTCAGTCATTATCATGTCCGCCTCAGACCCAGACGCAGGCGATGCCGGCAGGGTGAGCTACACCATGGCCCCGTTGATGAACAGTCGATCATCTGACTACTTCCACATCCACCAAGACACCGGTCTCATCAGCACCACTCAGATCCTAGACAGAGAACACATGGATTTGCATTACTTCCGGGTCACTGCGACCGATCACGCCTCCTCTCGCCTCTCTGGCACCACAATGGTGGCCATTACCATTTCAGACCGGAACGATCATTCTCCTATATTTGAGCAAACAGAGTACAGGGAGACGATCAGGGAGAACGTAGAGGAGGGGTATCCCATCTTACAGCTGAGAGCGACAGACTTAGACTCCCCATCCAATGCCAATATCCGTTACCGCTTTGTCGGTGACACGGCTGCAATTGCACGAGGAGCCTTTGAGATTGACCCGCGCTCTGGGCTCATAACAACCCGTGGAGCGGTGGACCGGGAAACCAACGAGCACTACACTCTACAGGTGGATGCCAGTGACCAGGGGAAGGAGCCGGGGCCCCGCTCCGCAACTGTTAAAGTTTTCATCACTGTTCTGGATGAAAATGACAACGTGCCACAGTTCAGCGAAAAGCGCTATGTTGTAGCAGTGAAGGAGGATGTACGGCCTCACACTGAGATCCTCCGTGTGAGTGCCACAGACCGGGACAAGGACAGCAACGCTGCTGTTCACTATAACATCATCAGTGGTAACAGCCGAGGACAGTTTTCTATCGACAGCGTCACTGGGGAGATCCACGTTGTGGCACCGCTAGACTATGAGTCTGAACGGGAGTATACGCTCCGCGTTCGTGCACAGGACAATGGCCGGCCGCCTCTCTCCAACAACACCGGTATTGTGAGTGTACAGGTGACGGATGTCAATGACAACCCACCGATCTTTGTCTCCACGCCCTTCCAGGCGTCTGTGCTCGAGAGCGCCCCCGTTGGTAGTTCCATCCTCCACATTCAGGCCATAGATACCGATTCTAGTGATAATGCTCGTCTGGAGTACAGGTTAACTGGCACCAGCTCTGACACACCGTTCGTTATTAATTCTGCTACAGGCTGGGTCACCGTGAGCTCCATTCTTGACCGAGAATCTGTGGAGCACTATTTCTTTGGCGTGGAGGCCAGGGATTATGGCATGCCGCCTCTTTCTGCGACAGCCAGCGTTACAATTACTGTGATGGATGTCAATGACAACCGCCCGGAGTTCCTCCAAAAGGAGTACTACTCTCGTTTGAATGAGGATGCGGCGGTTGGTACCAGTGTAGGGACTGTCACGGCTGTGGACCGAGATGTCAACAGTGCTGTGACCTATCAGATAACAGGAGGAAACACCAGGAACCGCTTTGCCATCAGCACAGCAGGAGGGTCTGGAATGCTCTCATTAGCTCTCCCATTGGACTACAAACAGGAGCGACGCTACGTACTCACAGTCACAGCCTCAGACCGCACACTCCACGACACCTGTCAGGTGCACATCAACATCACGGATGCCAACACTCATCGGCCTGTTTTCCAGAGCGCCCACTACTCTATTAGCGTGAATGAGGACCGACCACCTGGAAGCACTGTCGTTGTGATCAGTGCCACAGATGACGACGTAGGGGAGAATGCTCGAATCACGTACTTCCTCGAGGACAATATCCCACAATTCCGCATCGACACGGCCACGGGGGCTATAACACTCCAGGCAGAGCTCGACTATGAGGACCAGATGACCTACACTTTGGCTATAACAGCTAAAGACAACGGCATACCACAGAAAGCAGACACCACATATGTCGAGGTGAACGTGAATGATGTGAACGACAATGCACCTCAGTTCGTCAGCCCCAGATATCAGGGGACAGTGAGCGAAGACGCCCCTCCCTTCACCAGCGTCCTCCAAATCTCAGCTACGGACCGTGACGCACACGCTAATGGCCGCGTTCAGTACACTTTCCAAAATGGCGAGGACGGGGATGGAGACTTTACCATTGAACCTACATCTGGCATTGTCCGAACTGTACGTCGCTTGGACCGTGAGAGCGTGCCATTCTACGAGCTGACGGCCTATGCCGTTGATCGAGGCGTGCCCCCTCAGCGAACCCCCGTTCACATCCAGGTGACAGTCCTGGATGTCAATGACAATGCCCCGGTTTTTCCCGCTGATGACTTTGAGGTTCTCGTAAAGGAGAACAGCGCAGTGGGCTCCGTGGTAGCCCAGATCACAGCCACCGACCCGGACGAAGGTGCCCACGCTCAGATCATGTACCAAATCGTGGAGGGCAACATCCCTGAGATCTTCCAGATGGACATATTTTCAGGGGAGCTCACTTCACTCATTGATCTTGACTATGAGGCCCATAATGAGTATGTCATCGTAGTCCAGGCCACCTCGGCGCCTCTAGTCAGCCGGGCAACTGTCCGCATCCGACTGTTGGACCAGAACGACAACCGGCCCACTCTGCAGGATTTTCAAATCATTTTCAACAACTTCGTCTCCAATCGGTCCAACAGTTTCCCCAGCGGCGTAATTGGTAGAGTACCCGCCCACGACCCCGATGTGTCAGACAGGCTGTACTACACCATCGACCGAGGGAACGAGCTTCACCTGCTGCTCCTGAATCACACGAGCGGGGAGATCCGACTGAGCCGAAAACTGGATAACAACCGGCCGCTGGTGGCTCCCATGCTGATCACCGTGACAGGTAAGAGAGCGCAGAGGGGAAAATGTGAGGGAGGGTCTGTGTATGTGTGTGTGTGTGTGTGTGCGGGTAGTCCCCTGAAGCTTTCTTCACTGTAACAAATCCTGTGAAGATAAGGACCCAGACTCAACAGGTTTAAATGTGAGTGCGAAAGCGGAGTGATAAGACTGGCTGACATTTGGTTGAGCTCTGAGCATTGCTTCTCCCTTTTTCTTTTGTCTCTTTGTCTGTACTTGTGTGTACGGTGGGCTGAGGAAATAACTGCAATTCCACAGTTGTGGATAAGAGTGGGAGGGGGAGAAAGCAAGAAAACTAGATGTGTCACCTGTGTCTCAGGCATATGCCACATGTACCCGAGTCCCTGAGGGAAAAGGCTGTGGGGAGAAAGTGTGTGTTTGTGAGAGAAACACAGACAATGACAGAGCTGACAGAGCAATATTTACCTGAGAGCATGGGAGGTTAAGCAGATTGACGCTAGTTTCCCTTTCGCGGAAGAGGTGAGAAGTGTGAGAGAAAAGGATGACGGGAGAAAAAGTGTCTGCGATGCCGAGTGTGGATTTTGTGTGAGGAGACGAGGAAGCAGGCATCACGGAAGGGAGAAAACGTGTGTGAGAAGAGATAAATATGCAAAGGCACTCCTGTCAATGTGAGATAACTATGGACTATAATTATTAGTAGGCTTCTCGCATCAAATTGCATCTGGATGGTGTCAGTTTATGAGATATGCTATTGCAAGCAACTGGTGTAAGGAAGGTTTATTGCTAGCATGGCGGGACATTTTTGCTGTTGGATAAAGAACTGTGTAGTTATGAGAAGTGATCAGTTTGATTAAAAAGTGATCTAAGTGCAGTCCAAGTAAAATTAAACAAAATATAGTCGGGAAACAAGGAAGCAGACACGTCTGACTGGCAACGAAAAAATGCGACCACTTGCTGTTAAATGGTATCAATACTTCTTTAATTTGAGTTATTACTTGATGAAATAGGACAGTGAGGGGTCAATCTTCAGAGTAAACCCACGGTTTAGTTTAAAGAGAAACACTTCGATTTCCCAGGAAAATAGCCACTTAAGTGACAGGCTTTTCCATTATGCTGCTCACATCATGCAGTGAGTAGTTATGTTTACAGTACAAATATTGCTTTATTGAATCACTATTTCAAGCTGCTTTGTCTACCACACAGTAATAATCCTATTTGGTTGAAATCCCATGGATATATTATTTGAGAAAAAAGTCAATTTCATTTTAGATGTTTGTTATTTGTTTGCCTTTCTAAAGATAAAAGCGAGGCACGAGCTTCTTTGCTGTCAGTGATCAAAGCTGCAGAAACCGAATAAGGAAAAGAAACGAGGGCGATGTCTTTAGTGCTGTGTTTGTATTCTGGCTTGGGAGTGTGTGTGTGACCCGCTACCCTATTTACACAGCTTTTAGAGCAGCCTCACTGGTGACGACGCAGGCGTGTGCATATTCCGTTTGGAGTCATTTTGATGTCATTTGTGAGTGCGGAGTGAGCAAAAGGTTAAGTTTGTGAACGAATGAGTAACCTGCGAGTGAGTTGAGTGAGACCATTATCAAGGGAGTAAATGAGTGAATGAAAGCACCGGTGACTGATGCGAGTGAGTGAGTGAGTGAGTGAAGGAATGAGCAATCAGGCACACGCATGTGTGTTCTACAACGGTATGTATGAGCCAGCCTTGATCTCTGTCTGCCCTCAATGTGCATTCAGTTCGATTCAACCAGACGTGAAGATTAATTTCCAATTTTCTCGCTGTTTCATTCTCACTATGAAAGTATTCTACTATTCTCTCTCTCTCTCTCTCTCTCTCTCCATCGCTCCAGGATGTTACAGTTATGAGATTATAATGAAACAACAGTCAGTCAGAGTCATGCTCGGAGCAAAGCTGTCACTTTCATTGTGTGCTTCGTGTTATCTGTGACTACCCGTCCCTCCTCTTCCCATCACTTTCTTCCTCTCCTTTATTCTCGACGTCCTTAACAATGTATGGGTAGATTCTTGGCAGTCATTTTCACTCCTTGAGTTTCTCACTCTTCTTTTTCATCATGCTTCTTTCCATTTTTTTCTTCCCCCTTCTGCTCTTTCTGGTCCTGTAGCTCATTTTCCACTTAGTTCGTCTCTCTTCTCCTTTTCTCCAGCTCCTCAGTTTTTAACCTTGTGGAGCCTATTATATCTCTATGCTGTGCCTCTCTCCTCTCTCTCTCTCTCTCTCTCTCCTCTTTCCCTTCTTCTGTATTCAATAATCCGTCCTCCTGTCTTCCAACTCTTCTCTTTCCCCTTAACTCTTCCCTTGAATCCTCACATAACTCGCATGGGCTGTGTCTCTTCCATGGCATATTCTTTTCAACTCTGCTCCTCCTCTCCTCTTTTTCTGCTTGCTTCCCTCCTTGTTGTCTGTGTGTGTGTGAGTGAGTGAGTGTGTGTGTGTGTGTATATGTCTTCTCCAGTGCCTGAATGTGTTGTGTGGGTTTCCTCCTGATTTTCACTCATGTGAGTGTTTGAACAGTGTTTTCTAGTAGCAGATTTTCAGTGTGTGTGCGTGCTTGTGAATGATTTGTGATTGTAGTAGTCCTCTGCACATGTGTGTTTGTGTGTGTGTGTGTGTGTGTGTGCGTGTGTACTCTCAGGTGGCTCAAAGCATTGCACTTGAGAGTGTATTCATGCCTTTTCAATGAATAATATCTATGCATGCCAGAGAGTGCTGGGACTACACTGCTTTATGTCTTGCTTACGTACTCTGTCTTTCACACTTTGTCCTCTCTCTTCCTCTTCTCTCTCTTCTCTCCCATTTCCCTCCTACTCTCTATCTCTTTCCCATTCTCGAAGCTCCAGACTATTGGTTCTCAGGATAGTTCCCATGGTCATGGTGCACATAGATTAAACAGTGCATCCATGCTTGTGTTGCTAGCAGTTTAAGCAGACACACAAATTCACATTTGCACCAATGAAATTGGCTTTAGGGTCAGTTGGTTGAGGCAAGTGATGAAAGAAATCTAATTTCAGCTTGGCACCGCGAACAGCATCAGCTCAAGGTGCCCTCAAGCAAAGCAACCCCCAACTGCTCTTGTGTCCAGCAGCATAGACTATGGTTTGTCTGGCAGACTCCCAGTTGAGAATGTGTGTAGCGGTTTAAATGAGGAGAAGGGCTTCGCTGGGAAAGAAAACACCAGCCGCACTAACATGACCCGAAACTGCAATTTTCAATTTCAAACACAGTGTTAAATTGGCCTTTTCTAACAGCGGACACATTTTGACGTGACAGCAGGAGAAGTGCATGTGTGAACGATGAAAGGAACGATGGGTGATATACAATGAGCTGCTTTCGCTTCAGGGTCCTGGTGTTGTGCATGCTGTCGAGACTAACCGCTACACAATCATTAATGTTATTAGTAGCACCGGTGTTCTTCCCACTTGTCAACATGTGTGCTGTGAAAAAAGACCTGTTGCTGTCACCGAAGTCATTTGAAAGAAAAGCGCATTCGGTGTCAGGACTTTTGTTTGCCGTTTGAAACATACATTATATCGAATGCAAAAAGGATTTATATTTGGCAGTAGCTAAACAACCTCTGCTACACATCCCAGTCATATTAGTTCTGAATACTATCCATGTCAATACGATTCAACCGCTTTGACTCGTGACAGATGTTCCTCATTGGTCGTTATCCTGATGAGGCACACCTGTGTAGCAATGCGTCTGATTATGATGAGGTTGATGTTTTAGTTAAACGCTTAACATACATTTTTGGACCACGTGGTAGAAGAAGAAGAAGTGCAAACCAAGCTGCAGACCCCACAAATAGTCGCCTATTCTCACATCCAGTGGATATGGAGCAACATTTGGATGAATGAATGAAAATGTTTTTTTTTTTTCCATTTCTCTCTGGTTTGGTCTCCACTAACTCCTTCCAATAATATCTGTAAAATGTTTCACGTTGTCCAACTTCCTGCTGTGTGTTGCTGGGCAGGAAGGGTACAGTGGGTTCATTAGAGCTCGTTCTCGTTGAAAACAGCTGTTCGACGGAACCAAACGCTGACCACTCTGCAGGAATAAAACAATGTAGTAAAAGAGGCTATAAAGCTCCCTAGAGCTGCAGAGTTGGTGATACGTGTTTGTGGTGTTGTCGCCGTGAGCTGAACGAGATGTATTAACTTTGGCAAAATTCAAAATGCGGCAGCTTTTTCCTTCACTGACTTAGGGTTAATGGCTTCTTTGTGTGCTGGGGATTCTGGGAGTTTAGATGGTGTTGACAATAAGGACACATCGCCAATACATTTACAAACCGGGTTACTAAATGCTGTAACTGTTGAGGCAACTGTTTGCTAACTGTGACTCAGGTCAGTGCACCGTGGATACACTTACAGTGCATATAAGCCACTGCACTGATGTTAACAAGAACCCCACCAATGCATTATGGGTGAGTACGCTGATGCCTTTACATATGGGTCGGCTCAGAAGGGGCAACACCCGAGAGCACAACGCTCTGAATTATTCTCATTTCAGACAATAACCTTCTTTTTTTTTTTTAAACCCGATGTTGTGTGTTAATTTCTTGTTTTATGGCCACAGTCGATGAGAAACAATCGTTTGTGTATTTCTATTTATCTATTGCCTTTCTTTTAGATTCTCATGTATTTATTGTCTCCAGTGAAGAAAGAGAATAATACATTTCCAAAAAAAAGATGCAGAAAAATAAAACGCAGCTAAACATTTATGTCAAGAACCACTTTTAATGGTTCGCCACCTGAACCCTCAGGAAGCCCCACAGGCTTCACCACCAAACCACAAATGTGTTTTTTACATAATTGCGCGTTAAAATGTGCCGTCTTTTTTAGCCAGTGGTGATGATACAAATGAATTCATTAATTTTACAGGCCACTGCACAATGCTCAGCACTCTACAGGCTGTATATTGTAATACTGTAATGAATACATGCTATCTAACAACATCTACAACTCATTTTGCATCATGGTATTTCATCTCTATAATGTTTCTACAGCTACTAATACATCCGACAATATAACAATATAACTCTCCAAATCTGACAAACTGACATTGACATTGTGTGTGGAGGTGAGAAAGAAAGCAGGGCTTGAACCTCTCTCTAGCTTTCTTTTTCTTCATCTTTACAGACATTTGTAGGTCAATGTTCACATGTACAACTAAGTGTTACCCTATGAATGCCATCCAGGAACGTCTGTCTGAAAATGCGTGCCATGTTTAAACAATTAGCCCCTCTTGCTCATGTCTCTATCTCGACTGGATTTGCCTTGGAGTCAGGCGTTTTGTAACAGCTCTAAGCGCTTTGAGGGGGAATGAGGAGGGATGCTATCCTCCTTAGCAAAATGATCAAAATGCAACCCCTCTTGTTAACCTGCCAATCCCTCCTCTCCATCCCCCTCGTAGCAGAGAGCGTGTGCAGAGGCAGAGGGGTGGATGAGTTGAGTATGTTAGTCTAGTCTGCCCGACTCAATAATCCTTTATCTGACTGAGCTTAGGCCATGACCACAGCTCGGAAATATCAGAAGCCGACCTGTGCTGTGTATTGATGAATCCATTGCACCATCTGTGGTGCTGAAGCTGACGGATTTGTGCCTACAACTTTGTTGTCTTCCAATGTGGTTTTCTAGCATAACCCGACCCTTACTACTTCCTCTATGGACATTCACGAGAACACACAGCTTTACTTAGCAACCACGATGACCTATTCAGTACATACTGGCCAACCACAATGTAATGAAACTTTTACCCGGCCATTAGAATCCATTAGACGTACACTCTACATCTTCGGCCAGTCAGGGTCACAATGCATCTGCCACCCGTCAGGAGCTAAATGGGTTTGAATCGAGCAAAGAAGGTTGTGGAGTTCGACACAGAGAGACAGACGGGTTCCTTTATTGGGTATTTAGTGTCCTGTAGCCATTACACTGAGGCCGGGAGCGAACCTGTGACCTGCACAGGTGTTAACCAGTATTTGTCCTCTCTTTCATGTTTTAAAGGTATCTGTGTAGCAGATAATGAGTGACAAGGGGTTTGTATGATATTCTAATATTGTTTATGGTGTCACCAGACCCAGTGTCTGTTCAAAGCTTTCTGTGCAAGGACATTCATCTGATTTTCTTCAGAGGATTTGAACTCACCGAAGGCCAGAGATGTTAGGTGGTGGATGGGTTGGAGGGCCATGTCTGTCTAATATTGTAACGCCGTCACGTTGTTAAGTGCTTGACAAGTCAAAGCTTGTGTTAAAAGGAAAGTGGTCCGTCCCCACAGCTTAAGTACATTGCTTCTGTTATTTCATGCAAATGGGAAAGGCAATTATCAGTTTTTTTCCGGGACTTATAGAGAGGAATCAGAGTGACAGTTTCTGATAAGTTTTTTTTCCCAGCTTTCATTAATCCAAGTTTTGTTGAATTCACACACAAAAACGTATTTTTTTACTGCACATGCCAAGTTACCTTGCATTCACACAGCTGTGCACATCACCGACCGGGAGCGGCCCTGTAAAATACAGTCCTTTGGGCATGTCTCCCGAGGAAGTGTGGTTTGAGTGGCAGGATGACTGCTGGGAAATAGTGATAACGTAGGCAGCATTATGCACAGGGGGATAGCATGACGGGGAAAATTCAGACGTGGCGAGCTCCCATGAGTGAATATTTTCAGAGAGTTGAGAGCGTAACAAATGTGTGTTCCCTGCTGAGAGATGACTGCTGTAGTTGGACAGGGAAGCCAATGTTCCTGTGACCTGCTACTTTGGTGGTCAGCAAAAGGTGTGTGCACTTAAAACCTTTAAATAATACTACCTGATTATACAGATAATTAATGGTGAAAAAGCTTAAGTTACAGAATTTTTTGAGGCAACAAACTGCTGTAGATTAACGCTCTGTAATGGTGAATCAATACCTCAAAACACTTTCATTAGGTTTGATAGAGGGCCTTTTATGGTTCTTCCCATCCATTTAATTTTAATAATCAAAAATACTTTCTAATGTATGACTCCCTAGTTCCCCAGGAGGCACAACACAGAGTTCCCACAACTGCTCTTCTGTATCCTGAGAGAGAGGAAGTCATATATACATATCACTTAGTTACACAAGCTGAAGACGGTATATATATACAATGCAATAAACTCAGGGGGAGGTTCAAGTAGTCAAACTCTTGGCAGCAGAAAGTTACAGAGTTTCATTACGATCTATCTCTGTATCATTTGCTGGAATAGTCTATGTTTGTTATAAAATACAAACTGGTGAATAATTAAATGTCACACACATGGTGAAAGTGAATGCACTTTTCCCCCTACTGTCTTCCTCTGCTACGCTCCAGCACCTTGAATGTCTTTGTACTTTAATTAGGAAGGCTGACATGTATCCATTACATTCTGTTTCCCAGTTGCTGGACAAAATACCAAGTACAGTGTCGAATTCAGATAGAGCCAACAGCACCTAATGTGGAGAAATACTTCTTCTGCAGCACACTCATGCAATTAGGCATTAAGACACCAGAACATTATTCACATTTAATAAAAATAAGTCATATTTTATTTTTAATTATCAAAACTAGCCTGCGACTACATTTCAACATTCAGCAAAACTTTATCAAGTCACATTAATACGAATTGCTTTACAGTAATCAAATGGAAGAAAAAAAAACACGTCACAATGTCACGTACAAACAGCATTCATTACCCAACCGCCAGGTCTCCTAACCTTTCAGACATCAAAGAGCCAGAAGCTGAATGGCAAATGGAAATATAAGTGTTCATAAATAGCATTTCAGTGCTTTGTTTGTGACGGTCTGAAGCGAAATGAAAATGGATTCCCTCCAAATGAACCACCAGGGAGGACTGAGAGGCACAGGCTATGAACATGAGGACAGATCTTCAACAGTCTGGAACTTCCCTGCTATGTTTAGCTCATCAATAAATCATTACCGCATTAGCTTTACAACATTAACATGATTACTGTAAACAAACAGGAGAGAGAGAGAGAGGGGCCAGCCGGACAGTGTTACCTCCTCCGTGCTGCATTTTAGCTGTGAGGGGACTGGATTGACGTGTTTGTTGAAGTTTGCCGGCTTGCCTTTGAAGGCTGGAATGCACGGCAACGTTTATTTGACATGCGACTCAAACAGCTTTGATAAGGTGGTGCATCATACACACCATTACCACACACTCTTTTAATGTCCCACTGCTCTTACACCACTCTACTCTTTCAACTGGTACTTCCGTCTCTCTTTAGGTCAGCTCGGGTCGACCACATTTGGACCTTTTTGGATCGGATCTGGCTGATCTTTGCTACCTTTCAGATTACTTTACTTTACATTGCTGCTGCACTATTATGCTGCCCCACAGGAGCAATTATGCGGACCCTATATTTTCAGGGGCCCTGGCATTGATAGGATCGAGGCAAACGCCTACACAGGCTGCCTCAGGTGCTGGAGTGTGAATGATTTACAAGAGAGAAGGATCTGCCCACAATGTAATGCCCCAAAATACCAAATTATTTAACTGAAGAACAACGACCGCAGAAAAGGTGGAGCCCTGTTTACAGCGCCTTTGGGCCAAAAGCATTTATTTTTCTGCATGCAAAATAAGTACAAGTGTAGCTCTGCTTTTCATCCCCTCACAGACATAATGCCTCTGACGTTGTACATTTGAGAGAAAATGCTCAAAGCAGCAGCAGCACAAACAAAGACAGATGCAAGATGGAGGAGGATAGCTGCTGCTGCACACAGCTGCAAACAGATGTCTGCATGTCAAAGAGGTCAGAGTGTGGATTTGGGTTATTTATCCCCACAATAGACATGAGGGTGTGTTTAAATGTGATACGAGTCGTTGCATGAGAGTATGCTTTTTGTGTTCAGCGTGTGCGCAAGTTATCTGGTTTAACGTAAAGGATTAGTGCTTCTGTAAAAGAGTGGTTTAAACCATTATGTTGCTCTGGCTGCTGCTGCTGCTGCTGCTGCTGCTGTGTGTGTGTGTGTGTGTGTGTGTGTGTGTGTGTGTGTGTGTGTGAGAGAGCTTTTTTTTACTCTGTTCTCCCTTTGCACTGAGTATAATGAGTGCCCAGACCTCAGGGGTAGAAAGGCTTTAAAAAACAAACTGAGCACAGAAATCAGCTGGGCCTGGGTTGTGTGTGTATCTCTGTGTGTGTGTATGTGTGTGTGTGTGTGTGTAAAGCTTGTGTTATTTTACAGGCATTAATTAATGGCCTGCCTCTCCCTGCAGCTATCCATGTATTCATTTATTTAATCTTGTTTGTATGAAGAGCCATTTTGTCCGTCCCATCCTTTCACTTTCTCTGCGGGAGTTCTTATCTTCACGTGACGGCATCAGACGCTCCTTGGTGTGCTCCGTTCTGTGAGTTTAAAAAGGGCAGCGTTTGTTCAGGTCTTTACTGCACTCATTGGTTTTCCTGACCTGCGGGCAACTTACACTGCTGGAAACGTAAAACTCATGACACTTTTTGTTCCTGTTATTTGGAAATCCACCGGGCTCATGAGGGCTTTTAGAGCTCGATGAACACAGAGGAGGAGCAAGAAAAAAAGCCAAACAAAAGGGTGTGACAACACAGTGTGAAATGGGATTTAAAACCATGTGATTGTGGCAGCACGGAGTGTGAACTAATGGGCTGAAGGCACCGTGACGCTCTTTAGTGTGTTTCAGAGGAGCAACATACAGCTTTTGTCCAGTCTAAATCCAATTTGACTGTTTTGGGTTTTTGCATGCTAGTTGAAATATATCTCCCCTTTTGGGCTTTAAAAAAAACACATCCAGTTTAAAGTCAGGTACTTAACCAATGTCGAGGCCACTGAACTTTTTAGGGATTTTAGCTTCTGTAACAGTAACGGTGGAAAGAATTTGAACACGCGAGACATTTGAAAGCTGTAATTGAATGGATTAAAGAGCAGGTTGCTTTTACTTTTACATTACATTACATGTCATTTAGCTGACGCTTTTATCCAAAGCGACTTACAATAAGTGCATTAAAGCATGAGTCCAAACTCAGAACAACAAGAATCAAGCAAGTACAATTTCTTCAATAACGTTAAACTACAAAGTGCTATCAGTAAGAGACATTTAAGTGCTACTAGAGTGCTACTACGGCTCTACCTTCCCTATTCAAGGTATAGTCGAAAAAGATGTGTTTTTAGTTTGCGACGGAAGATGTAGAGACTTTCTGCTGTCCTGATGTCAATGGGGAGCTCGTTCCACCAATGAGGAGCCAGCACAGCAAACAGTCGTGATTTTGTTGAGTGTTTATCTCGAAGTGACGGAGCTACAAGCCGATTGGCAGAAGCCGAGCGAAGTGAACGAGCTGGGGTGTACGGTTTGACCATCTCCTGGATGTAGACCGGACCCGATCTTTTACAGCGAGCTGCACATCCTCTGAGGCCTCCAGTCGACTGCCTGGTGACTGACTCTCGGATAGTTTTATCTGGGTCCGAAATCTGAAACATTATGTTAATGCTGACACGATAGAACATCTTGAAACCCCAGATGTGTTGCTACAGCTATGGTGGGTAATTTATTTTTAGAAACATTCGTTGACAATCTGTTTACATCCGGACAGCAAATAACTCAAACGCTCTGGGGAAAAAAGATCCGGTATCTGTCGCCGGAATGAAAGAAGCCCGTCCAACCATTTCAGTCTGCCCGCATGCCCAGCTTTAAGTCCTCTAATTGTGATAGTATACTGCTGCTTTATCATTTCGTACCAACAGAAAATAATACAATAAGCGCACCAAACTGCAACTATGGAAGGCCACTGCCTATCAAACTTTCAAGATTCAACCCTTTTCTTACATGTTGACGAACCACCTGAAGCAGTATCTCCAGACCGTTGCTTGCTTTGCTCTGTGACGTTCTTCCTTAAAGCAAAATGCCAGTGCTCTGCCCGGTGACCCCTCCTCCTGGCCTGGATTGCAGCTTTTAAAATGTTTCTGGGGCTGTTTTCAGCTCCAGCTGTGGGCTTGTTGTACGCTACTTTGCAGACTATTTCTGTCTGGATTTTCAGGAAGCGGGCTCGGGATGCTCTGACATTCAAGAAGCTTTGAGAGTGCTATTAGTCAGGCTACCTGGCGCAGGGAGATAGCACTGAACTCCTTCAACCCTTTGAAACGCTGGGGAGCGTGTACCCACAAAGCATCTTAGAGCCGGAGCACTGATCTGAGGCCAGCCTCTCTCTCAGGGCGTACTGGTGTTCACGCTGCCACGGGACCTCGCTGGTGATTCCAGATCAGTGTGTCTATACTTAGAGGCTTTATGCACGCCAGCTTCGAGCTCTCCTCCGTCTTTGAAATGGGGGGGGGGGGAGGAGGGGGGATGTTGGCTCGAGGCCCACAGGAGCCGTGAAAGCTCCTCTCCAAATTGTTATTTACGAAACGCTTTGTTTTCCCGTGGTGCTAAAGACGCGAAAATAACCTTCCATTTGTGGGGTTTGGAGTTTGGAGGTTATTAATGTTTTATTGTTTCCATGCACGCTGAAGCAGAGTGCCAACGAGAAAGGGAAATGAATTAGTTATGACTTCCTGGCTTATTGGGAAGTTACGGACAAGATCACGCTTACTCACCTCCACATCTTTATATTCCACTGAGGTACACATGATGTCTCTTGATTTGGTTCTTGAGTGAAGGCTTTGTATCCAAAATGATGCCTCAGACATGTTATAGGTGTGATATATTGTCTGACAAAAAAATTGACACCTCAGAATCCAATAAGCTTTGGTAGGGATTCATAAGATATAGGCGACCCCAGTCCTTTCACTCTCTGTGAGTGTCAGTATTGGACTCATTTTCTATAAAATACAGGGATGCTGATATTTATTTGCCCTTTTTGTTCAAAATTTTGTCTGAGGGCCAAATGAGATCCAGACTCTCGTGTCTGTAAATGGACAACTTGTTTAGCTGACCTTTGGTTGGAAAAGTCTTTGGGTGGAAGAGGGTCGGATGGATTGTTTTTAGTGAATCTGATACAAAAACTAAAGGTTAAATCTAAAAATGATATTTCCTCATGTATCCAGGCAAATCACAATGCCTTAGTTTTAGTGCTTTGAGTTGAAGTCCCTTCACACAGTTTCTAAGATGTGCTTTTTAACACAGCAGGAAACATTATAATTAGGCTTCATGTTAGACCGGATCTTTCCTGAGACTCTAATGCTGCAACCACAATCTTCTGTTGGCTAACTTATAATAAAAAATGTAAAAAGAAATTTGGTGAAAAGGGCCTTTATATTTTTGCAGACTTATTGGTTATGGCTTTCGTGTTTCCAGCAGAGCTGGTAATAATGTCGGGGAATGTGCTTGTGTTAGATGTGTAGCTGTTCTCACAGGACGAGGTGGGTGAGTCATCGACCTGCAGACAGGAAGTGGACTGACTTTGGTGGTTCTAATTGCTGAAATGGCCTTTTTGCTTGCTTTTTTTCTTCTTTTTCTATTTCAAACCTCCAATTGGCCTCATATGTGGAGGCATGAGTGAAAGGCCCCGTGCTGATGCTTGTTGGCCAAATTAACTGGACAATAGACGCAAAGGGAAATCCAATGAAGATATTTTACGTGTGTGTGCCAGGTTTACTGAAAGAATTGAATGGCTGCTTGGGGCGAGAATACCTCTGAAGGCCCATGCAATCGTATAAGCTGTCAGGGCCTGATACTTATGCAATTTTTCATTTTAGCCTGTTAAATGTTTTGTCGAGTTGTTATATATTCCTGTTTGAAATGTCCCTGTTGGGCCACCAGAGAGGATTCCTGAGAGCCTGTGACTCAGACAGAAAATGTTCAGTGGGCCTTGCGGAGTAAACAAAAAACAAGTTAAGAACACATTCTGCAGGAGTCTATCATGACAATTGCACACAAGACCGTGTCAACAAAACAATAAATAACGTTGGTGCAGATGGATTGGTTGGAGGCAAATTGGAGAAAAACAGCACCATCTTCCAGCAATTGGAATAAAGTGTGTATGAATGTGTTGGTGTGGAGTGGAGTGGTTTATCATCCTTCAGAAATAAAACATCTCAGGGCACAAATGCAGTGTGTACTTGCCAATGTGATAAAAAGAAAGTCACAAGTGTGTTTATTTAAAACGTAATCTATGGTATCGGTCTTCTCATCTCACTCTTGACAGGAAAGCAAATACGTGTATGTCCTAAAATGTCTGACTACTCCTTTAATGCTTGTCAGATTCAGGTTCATAGGGAAAGTATTGGTGTGAGGTATCTAGATGTTAGAGTTAGGGGCCAGGGAACGCTTTGTGTCAATGGTGAGTGTATATAAGGGAATACATGGATGTGCACTCTTTAATGGATGTGTGTGTGTGTGTGTGTGTGTGAGAGAGAGAGATTGGGTCCTACTACGGCAGATTATGGGGTCTTTTCATAGATCCCTGTCTCATTTCCATGACAATGGGAGATCAGCGTCAATTACTGCTGCGTCTTTGCATCGTGATCCAGAGAGCTGATAATAAAGCTGGCTTTTAGCCCGAGAAGAAGAGGTGACATTTAATACTGTGTGTTATTGGAATCTATCTATCTATCTGTCTGTCTGTCTATCTATCTATCTATCTATCTATTTCTACCAATGATTCTATTCATATGTTCCCTGATGATTTTCAGTGGGAGTCTTCCTCTGTGCCTCCATGATGTCACTCCTCTCTCTGTCTATTCATTTATTACGAAGGGCTCTGGATTTTGGTGTGTGTGTGTGTGTGTGTGTGTGTGTGTTAGAGGTCAGTAGGGAGTGAGTCTCCTCGTAATCCGGTAATCAAACCAGCTGCCGCCCGACCCAACCCCCATCCCCTCCACCACTCTCTATATCTTCTGTCTCTCCATCTCTCTCGATCTCTTTATCTCTTTATTCAGTTTTTGTTGCTGATTTGTTTTGTCTTTATATTTTTGTCTACATCTTGCTCTTTTCCTGGAGTCTTTTTCGTGTCCTTTTGTCTCTCTTTCTTTTTTAGCTTTCTTCCTTTCTGTCTGTTTGTGTCAACAGCAAATGAGGTTGAAAAAAAAAAAGTAATTCACTTTGTTAAAACTCCTTTATATTCATAACAACTTTGACCATTTAATCGATTCAATAACCTTTCAAATGATATTTTACAGTATTGTCAAAGGGAAAGAAGTGAACATCGATAATTAATCAATTATTTACAGCAATTGTAAATCATTATTGATTGTGAGTTACCATAAGTGTCCAAGCTCTTTTTTCATGAATCCCTGGTTAAAAGCCCTCGTTCCCTTTCTCATTTCTCTTCTCTTGCCCTTCCTCCATCATCTCCTTTGCTTCTTCCAGTTTTTAATAAACCTCCTTCGTGCTCCGTCGCCTCTGTGTGTCGACATCCTCCCTCTCTCTCTTTCAAGCCTCTCGCTCACTCCATTGCACTCTTTGCTTTCTTTCTGTCTTCTCACCACTTGATTCGTCCTTTTTCCAACGAGACCCCTCGGGTTTGGCTTTCATACCCGTTCGCTCTCTCGGCCTCCTCGTGCCGCCCCGCCTTACCTCCGCAGCGCTGCAGGAGATTGCCTCCGCATACCGGTGTGGTCATGTGCATTTGTATTCTTTTGCAGCCTATTAGCCGGCTTGTCGCACCAAATTGCTTTCGGATACACAATGCGGCACAGCGCCGGATTGTGTTGGTATCCAGTGTGGATGAAATGTGTCTGGTGTCAGCTGTTGAAACAGGTATTGCTGTAAGAGGTTGTGACCTGCTGTGATTCGAATGAGCTCATTGCTTAGTGGTGACGGGTTTCAGAGGAAAGGTGCGCTCTGTTGAATCTGTAACCAAAGCTGGATGTGAGGAGACGGGGAAGCTGATGTTTCCTACACGAGAGCACTGTGATACCTCACCATCTCTCTCTCTCTCTCTCTCTCTCTCTGTCTCTCTTTCTCTCTCTCTCTCTCTCTCTCGGAGGCTAGTTCAATCAAGGCTTCAAACCAACTTCCTGGCTCACAAGGAACACAAGATCAAATAATTGAATTATCTTGGCTGACAACTGTGAGGTGGATTTCAGAAAATGACCATGCCCATAAATCGCCTATCATGACTGTCCACTGATGACTACATTTAAAAGATAATAATGCCGTCTTTGTAAGGGGTCTGAGTAAATTAAGTCACATTTTACAGTCAGAGGATGGGAACGTCTAATGAACAATTGTTTTCCAGATTTAGATCACGATTACGACCATCATGTCCTGAATTGATTGCCTGTAAGCCAACTGTTGCATTCAGGCATCACGACACAACAGATTGTAGAGTAGTTGAAACTTCATTCATCGGTCATTCGGTCACCTGTACACTTATTTTCTTTTTCACTCAATTAACTGTAAATAACACACTGAATTATAGAAGATACAATACGGTAGACCTTTGACAGCTATACCAGGTTGAACGGACTCAATGGTGGGTGTATATAAGGGAATACATGGATGTGCACTCTTTAATGGATGTGTGTGTGTGTGTGTGTGTGTGTGTGTCTGCATTTATTGCTTTTCTCTGAACTTCTGCAATGTTTTTACTTTTATTAGCCTCTAGTATAAGTAAGGAAATTAATTATATTAAGATAAGCGAAATGATGACAGAGAACGCATATTTAAAGGTAACTTAGCCCAAAACGTATACGCTTTCCCCCCCCAATTTCTTTAGATGCAAAGGGGACAATAATGAGAATCGGATCAAAGTTGTTTATTGAATAGTTTGACATATAAGGATCATACAATTGTTTTTCGACACAAATAATACTTAAAGTATATATATTTTTTAAAAACTGATACCAGTGATGTTAATGTCCTATATTTAGAGTGAGCCACCTGAGTGTGTCTAACATGATCTAATAGTGTGTAAAGAAAGAGCCTCCGTGCCTGTTATACATCACATTCTGGGGAAAAGAGTCAGAGTAGTCCATTGTTGGTTTGTGCAAGCTGTGAGACATGACATGAAATGTTAAATAACTGTGTTCACTTCAGCAGCAAAATCATTATTTTTGTTTATTTATTTTTTATTCATAATTTTCAATTTTCCAAAGAACAGGTTAACATTGGGTGATGATCCCAGTCAGCAACACCCAGGTCAAGATCAGGTCGGGTTTTTACCATAACAGCTCAGACTCACAGTCATGTAGCACATGCAGACACAACATACTTTGGAGTCACCTTATTATTCATATATTCTCTAAGGAGAGTCTATGGGGCACCTAGCCCATTATCATAGTCTTTAAGGGGTGAAGCTCCACTCTCTATACACGATGAGTCACATTTACTGTAAAATGTCAAGATCACAAAGCAGTTTTTGAAAATTATCCTGAATCTATTCATTCTCTAATGGTATCTTTATGGTTTTTGTATGTGTGTAGATGTGAATGTGCTTGTACGATGCGTCATAACATATGAGTCATAACATATGAGTCATGTGGTCTAAGCTGCTCATATTGTTGTGACCTCCTCACCTTTATATCTTCCCCTTTGTCATCCTTCCTCTCTGGCTCCAAGTCATTTATCGCTGTCTCTTTACCTCCGTCTCTCCGCTCTTTGCTGTTTATCCCTGTCGCCCCCAACCCGTCTCCCTCGTGCCTCCCTCTTCATCTATCTCTCTCTTCGTACTCCTCCACCTGTTCACACTGATATATCACTCTATGTCTTCCAACCCTCTCCTTCTTTATCTTGCTCTATCTCCTGCTCCGTCACCTCATAGGCCTGTTGTCCATCCTCTGTACACCTCATGAAGAAGCACATTCAATTACCTAACCTATTTTTTCCCGTCCTCTGCTCTCCTCTTATCTCTTCAGATGGCGTCCACAGTATTTCTGCCCAGTGCATTCTCCGCGTCCTCATCATCACCGAGGACATGCTGGGCAGCAGCGTCACCGTCCGCCTCCAGAACATGTCCCAGGAGCACTTCCTGTCGCCGCTGCTGGGCAACTTCCTGGAGGGCGTGTCAGCGGTGCTCTCGGTGCCTGTCGAGGATGTTTTCATCTTCAACATCCAGCCGGACCTGGATGCGGCGCCGGGAGGGATCCTGAATGTCAGCTTCTCTGCTGCGTTGCCCGGTGGACTCTTCTTCCCTTCCGAGACGCTGGAGGAACAGCTGTACCTGAACAGGCCGAGGCTGACCTCACTTACCCAGATGGAGGTAAATACTATTTACAAATACAAGTACAAACATAAGAAGCTGCATTTTTTTAAATATTCTATGTAAAAAAAAGTTGGTTGCATGCAGCAGCTTGGAATCAGGGTTACCTGCAGTCAGTGGTGAGACCCATTGTGCCAAACAGATGCATCTCAAGACACTTCAGCATATTGCATGTGAACTGATAATAATAGCATACAGATGCCAAGCCAGCGCAGACATATGGCTTCATCCAGCAATACGCTGACATGTCCACTAAATGCTTTCATGCATGAAATCACACACACCTGGACACAGCATGCACATCAGTTATATACAAGCACACACTGCCTCAGAGCATCGCTGTACATGCATGAGGGAGCGAGAGAGATGTTTTGACAGAAAGAAGAACAAGTTAAACCCAAAGGAGTAAAGATTTATGGGGAAAAGAGAGATAGTTTAAGGCTGAACGCATACAACCTTCTCTCAATAGGCACTGTCACACAAACACACATCAACACATACCAACCGAATCAACACTATATCCTCTCACTGTCTAAGAAGACACAATCTCGCGGTGGTAGCTGTTCCTCTGCAAAGTAGAAATGCTACCACAAAGCAGAATCAGAATCAATATATACATACAAGTAAGTAAAAAAGATGAAATAAAAGAAGACACGTAGTGTTAGTGTGATCGGGCTTGTACGCCACTTCTTAAGGCAAACCGTTTTTGAGAGTATCCAACTTCATAATGACTGACACCTAAGAAGTTTTTGACCTGAGAACATGTGGCAAGACACAGTGAAGAGTAAACTCCAACAAATAATTACATTATATCAAAAGAGATTAGGGTCATCTTGACATGCTCTTATATATATATATATATATATATATATATATATATATATATATATATATATATATATATATATATATATATATATATACCATTTGTATTTGATTGTTTCTATAAATATGTTACAGTCTATGTGCCACACCTATTCCCACAATGATTTGCAGGAGAGTGATTTGAAAGCTTTGATTTTTAAAGAATAAAGTATAGTTTGGGCTCTACTTTGTAGCCTGAGAGACACAATCCAGGGCAGAGAATAATCACCCTATCAATATTTTAATCAAGAAGCTTCTTTCATGTGAACAATGGCGGCTGGACAGTCAGAGGGCAATTTCTCTAGAGATTTAAATAAGTAAATCAAAATTGATGAAGGGAAAGCACCCTGAGGGAAATGACCCGTCCAAGGTGACTGGTATTTTAGCATTGACACGACGAAACCGAGCTAACCTAGTTAGCGTAACTGAGGTGCTCACGTGACAACGTCAGCTAACATGAGCGTGACAACATTCTCGCTAAGTTAAGCTAGTTAGCGGTTCAGATAATTGCAGTGACTTTTGTTTCATTAAGTTACAGACAGCTGGAATATCGTATTGTTACTTATCCACTCAGTTTCCTCCGGTATCGCTAGTCTCTCAGTGTTTCTTTCTAAAAAAGTTAAATATTTCTATTCATGTTATAACCTACCGATAAATAGGTGACTAACGTTCCATGCTAACGTTAGTCACCTAACAGACTATCGGTTAATTCAGTTGTTAACACATATTATATACATATATATATATATATATATATATATATATATATATATGTATATAATATATATATATTATATATTACACGACTGTGTAGAGCTTCTCTCAGATCCCGACTCCAAATCTCTCTCCTTCACTCTTCTCTTCTTCAGCTCTGCCTGCTGCATATCATTTACTTTATTTCATGGCAGACATTTTGACATAGAAAGGGAAGGACTGGTGTAATCAATAACCTGCATTAAGGTTGCTGTCAAGTGAGGTGCTCCAATTTCAGGGCCCTGCATTGGTGCACTGCATTCTGACAACCAAGCAGCCTACATGTATTCATGTGTATTGTACAGTTTCAAGATACTTGTACTTCTCTTGAGGGTTTCCATTTGAGGCTACTTTACACTTACCTTACCTACATTTAAAAGAGAAACATTGCACTTTTTACTCTGCTATTTTTATCTGACAGCTAAAGTTCCTGGTTACTTTTCAGATTTGACTTACAAAGGATTTGTTAATAAAAATAATAGGTGTCGTTATGGGTTGAAACCTAAAACTATATAAAGTAGTCAAAACAAGTTCAGCTTGACCAGCTGCCACAATAAAATGATAGTGTATTGATGCATTGCTATCAATAATCTAAACATGTTATTTATGATAATATATCACTCACGGGCCACTTTTACTTGGTACATTATGGTGATGATACTTATGAGTCAGACTGACCCTTCTTGTGTGTTTCGGCCAGGCAGAACGAATGATGAAAAGAAAGTACGGTCAGCAGTGAAACCCAGTGTAACAGGAGCTAATCTGAATTGGGACACCATCTGGAACATCTACAACAGCAAACTACTTCTCAATCACATCCATCACAATGACTTCCAACATCTTTCCTCTCCCATCACTCCAGGTTCTCCCGTTCGATGACAACGTGTGTCTGCGTGAGCCGTGCCAGAACTACATGAAGTGCATCTCAGTGCTGCGTTTCAACAGCTCCGCTCCCTTCATCTCTTCCCCGTCCATTTTGTTCCGGCCCATCCACCCCATCGCAGGCCTGCGCTGCCGCTGCCCTGTTGGCTTCACGGGGGATTACTGCGAGACGGAGATCAACCTGTGTTACTCCAACCCCTGCCTGAACGGAGGGGTGTGCGCTCGCAGAGAGGGAGGGTACACCTGCATCTGCCGTGAAGACTACACCGGTAAGTGCTGTGTGCTGTCAGTGATGAGGGAATGTAACTGAGGTTATGGAACATTTCTCGAATTTAGCTGATTTCATTGGTTCTTTATGAGTATGTGTGTTTTTGCTCTTATAAGATACAAAAGTAAGAGTTGAAGTGTGTTTGTATGTGGTCGGGATAGTGGTATAGACATGTTGATTAGGAATTGTAGTACAAGTATGTTCACTTATGTTAGTGGAAAATAAACCCAACTTTTTTCATCCAAGTAAAAAAATAATAAGCAATTGAATGAATGCTAATGCCCTAAGTGTACAGTTTAAACTCAACTGTGATGCACTGTACGAGATTATAGCTTTAATTCAGGTTAATTAGGTCGAAATAATGAGAGCAACAACGGTGCAAGTAAAACAATAATGTAAAGTTCTACAAGAAAGAGCACACAAGACACGCAGTACAAAGCTGCACACAATAGCGCATCCCAAATGAATGTTTGTCAGATAAAAGCAAGTCAGCTCCTCTCTTCATCAGGTATGGTGTGCCGCTGATTTGTGGCTTATTCAGAAAATGCTGATTGCCCAATACACAACACACACATTCCTCATGTATTCTAAAATGTGGCACCGGTTACAGTGCAATGCTTGAATGTGAAACAAACGTCACAGATTTAGTGGATAGTATAACGAGTAGTGTGTTTGTTCGTGTGCTTGCTGTGTCTTGGTGTGGTCTTTAACTCCAGACTGGTACAAGTATAACTGACTGTCTGTGTCTTTGTTCACGTCCCACGTTGGATTCCTTTTTGATCCGTTCTAACTCTGTTGTCGTGTTGAGCTGAACAACATGAACACAGGCCCTCTGCCGCCTGGGAGAGCACACACACGCACACAAACACACACATTATTTCTTACCTCTACCAAACTCTAGACTAATTTAGGCTCTAGACTGTCTCTTTATCTCCCCCTCTGCCTCCCTCCATACTGCTGCATTGCCTAAGTCTTCGAGTCTTTGAGTAGATAGATGCTATGAATGTCACTGTGTGTGTCAGGGGGATATTTTACATTGGCTTTTATTTCAAATCAAAAGGAGAGCTGGGGGAGTGAAGCAACACTTTTCTTTCATGAGAGAGACAGAGTGTTTTCCAGCGAGATAGAAGAATGAAGAGAGAGAGAGAGAGGGGAAAGAAGCAAAAGAGAAATGAAGGCAGAAAGGGACAAAGAGCGAGGGGGAGGGGGCCGAAAGACAGAGAATAGAGTATGATGTAAAGAAAGTGAAGCAGAGATGGAGGTAGGTAGTAGAAATTGAGAAAAAGACGGAAAGTAGCGAGGTAACGTGACGGAAAAGAGGAAATCACTTTTTGATTTTACCAGTGAAAAGTTGATAATCAAGAAAGACAGTTGTTGGCGAGGTTGACTGCTTTGGCACCACCGCACAGAACTTATCCTAAAAGACAATGTGGCACTTTTTGGGTGGTTCATCCATTACTCCTGTTATTACCTTACCACTCGTTGAGTTTCCATGAAAACAAAATGATGACTGGTGTGTTAACTGCATGCCAAAGGAAGCAGATCACACACGGCTGAGTTACCTCCAAAGTAATCTCTATAAGTAGAGATTTGAACTTCACAGAGAACAATGAGGGCAAAACGACGTGACTGATGGTCGAGCTCAGGCCGAAGCTCCAAAACTATCATCCCATTTGGTTGGTTTGTAACCGGTACCGACAACATGATCTTCACCCGTCTCTCCTTATTGAACACAAAAGTGGAGGATATTAATGATTTTGTGAAATATATGGGAAACACCAGATTACGACATGAAATGACTCAGAATACGTTCCCCGCTGGAAAATTGTTGAAGCTCCACTTTTTCAGGTTGAAAGAAAACACAAATAATTGGCCAGTGCGATGACTAATGCGTGGATCACCAATGATGTGGGTCTGCTTGCATTTATTTCTATCTACATCACACCAATCCGATATCACCAGACATTCACATACTTCAAAAGAGATTTCATAGTGCAACAAAGTTTTATTGGACCTATCTTGCAGTGTGACATGCAATGGACATGCAAGGGCCCGAGGACGGAGACAGAGTAGGCAGAGCGGATAAAAGATAGGGAAATTAAATCAGTGGGGATAGAAGTCGTAAAAGAGGACAGAACAACTGTGAGAATAGGAGGGAAAGGAAGTTAAAGATGGGACAGAACAAGGAGGGAGTGCAAACAGCAGAGCATGAGAGATGAAGGAGAGGACGGAGAAGAGGCGGGTTTGACAGCATTATGGGAGACGAGGGATGAATTCACAGAGAATAACATGGAAGGAGGGCTTCAGGGGGGAAATGGGGCGAGAGACATCTGGGAGCAATGAGAGAGAGAGAGGGAGAGGGATGGAGGATGAGAGTTGAGGGATAGAGTGATGGAAATCAGAAGGGTTCTGGGTAGCCAGCGTTGCGCTTTTCCTGCGTAGGCGTCGGGTGTTGCGGTGTCTTGTCTACGCCCAGGGCTAGTGGGAGGAAGAGGAGGAGGAGGAGGAGGAGGAGGAGGAGGAGGACCAATAAACAGGGGCGAATTGATTCTGTAACACACAGGAATCTCCAGACATCTCCCAACCAAGTTTGCTCTCTACCAAATTCATTTTTTTTTTCATTTCTCCAGCCAACATGCCTTCATCCATCCTCTCATACGCTCCTGGGTGGCTTTGAATTGCTTTCCCCTGAAACTCTATGGATTGCTCTCACAGGCGGGAGCTGAACCGGGGCTTTTTGACCGAAACATTTTTGTTTTCCACTGAGGGAAATACGTTAGTAGTAGTATGAGGTGTGATTTGTGAACAAATCTCTTTGGTGTTTCTTTACTCAAGCCAGATGTTTATGTCAAAATAGTTTCATCACCTTAAATCATAAAATGTGAAATGGCCAGTACATCCAATAGTGAGCTGGTGGGATTATTTTTTTCTTCTTTCATCAAAAATAAAACAAAATTACAAATGACTTCATACAAAGCAACAAATTAAAACCAACAGTAATGAAAGCAAATGGAAAACCTTATAAAACTAAGTAAAATGTGAAATAAATGAGGACAAATTGTATGTTAGATCAAATATAAAACAAAATATAATAATACAAGAATATGTATTAATAAAGAGAGAATACTGACTCAACCAGCCTGATTTCTGTTAGGTTACAGAGGTTTGGGGCCAGCAGCAGGTGAAGGGCGCATCCAGGTAAAACTCGACTCTTTCAGGAGCCTCTTCCCTTCTTCCGCCAAACAGAGACAAAGACAAAAGATTAGAAAAACAGAGATTCCACAACACATGTAACCTCAGGCTAACCCGTCTCTAAACCACACATTTAACCCTGGGATAAGAAAAGGTTTGACACTGAACGGGGTTGACGACTACTTTTGTACCCACGAGGTATAACGCTTGCTGTGAAGAAAGGTGTACTCCCTTTATGGCGCCAACCCCAGAGATGTGGAATAGTGTGAACCACTGCACCACATCGTCTGTGCTGAAAACCCAACCCAAATGAAACTGTAATGTTGTCACAAAGCAAGGGCTAACGTTACAACTCTGCTTAATTTAAGTGTGACAACTTTGTTATTGGGCCTCTAAAGTTCTCAAATCCATGAATTGAATTCATTAAATCATTGACTCCTGATTCTGCTTACAGGCTTGTTTTTTGTTGCAGAAGACATTCTCACTTGCCGGAGCAGTTGAATCACAGGTGTTACTATGTTACTAATGACAATAACGATGGCTCTGTTCCATTCAAGTGTCTTTTATACTACAACCCTGAAAACGATGCAGCTATTTTAATTCGCTCATTTCATTATTTGCTCCGGTGCTTTTCCTACCGTGACATGTCAAAATAAAATTACAAAAAAACTAACTATTGAAGGCTTTACCACATTAATACAGCTAGCTCCCTGTACGTGAGTAGTTAGTTGTCTGCTCGTTGTCTGCTATCTTGGTAATATTAATGGTGCAAATAAAATAAGCCCATAATTGGATGAATCTCTATCTTACACCAGCATGTTGTTGAGCTGCCATTTTTAAAACGTGTGAAGATGTCCTCTAAGAACTTGCTTTTTGTGTTGAAAAGAATAGGTCATAATGTCTTTGTCACACATAAGAAAGGTTTTTATGCTTTTGCTACTTTCTCATAGACATACATCTAGCGCCTCAAATCTCAGCCAGTTGAATGACAAATTGAAATACATTTCCTATGAAATCCAACTGTTAGAGATGAACTTGTTTGTTTGGCTCAGATTATATACCTTTTAGACTTGAAATGATGAACCAGTGCTCTTAAACTTGATTTTAATATGAGTCCGTAGTAATTAAGTATAGTTTTAGGACAAGTGATAAAGGGGACAATTTATATTAAGTATGGATTAATTAGCTGCTGCTGCTCTATTACACCTCTCTATTTCCAGGGTGCCTGCACTTTAGAGTTAATCAATTGGAGGGAAGCTGCAGTCACACCTCCTGCAGCTACAATTGCTTAAACTCATCTGAAGCTCTGCAATCTGCACTCTTTTATTCATAAGAATTAAAATATTTCTAACCTCAAGCGCTCATTTATCTCGGAAGCATGTTAAGCATGGAGCGCTGACGGGAATGTGCAATAGTCATTAAACATGAAAAAAAATTAAAAAATACCACAGTTCCCAGTGGACAGTCAACCGTACACACGGAGATAACAGTAGACACAGAAAGAGAGGCCGTCGTTTTTTACAAACTGAAAGAACATAGACTCAGAAGTAATGAAGAGAGATGTACATTATGCAGAATACAGTGAGATATAATACGAGGGATACGCCTCGAAGAGCCAAGAGATGCAAAGAGGAGATTAGAGAGAAAGAGAGGAGGGAGAGGGAGAGGGAAGCATGGATGAAGACTAAATTAGTTTGTGAGAAGATAAAATGGTGAGCCGTGAGGACAGGTTGAAATCAAATTGCTTTGTTGTGTGAAGCAAGAGACAGACTCGGGGAAGAAATGCGGTAGGCAGAGAGGTGAGATTAGTTTTGGATGCGATAAAGCAGATATGCATGTTACACAGAAATGTAATCCAGCGGATGGGGAGGGAAACAGATCACACATGCAGAGCAAATTAGCTGCAGGAGATTAAGACTATGTGAGGCGTTTGAGGAATAACGCTGAGCGAGGTCTAACCTTCTGAGGAGGCTGTTGACGGTGAAGAGTAATGAGCCACCGAGAAGGAGAGAATGCAGAAATGTAGTAAGTTGAGGTGCGATTGAAGTGAAGGCAGTGAGACTAAATTAGTTTGGTTAATGCAAGACGGCGAGAACAAAGTGATAAGTGAATTAGCTGGGGGGAGAGGGGTGGGATGGGGGGAGAGCGGGGGGGGGGGGTGGGTGAAGGAGTGAGGTGGGTGATTAATGCAGAGTAAGAGGAGACTAAATTATGCCTGGCAAGATAAGT
Source organism: Cyclopterus lumpus (assembly GCF_009769545.1). NCBI lineage: Eukaryota > Metazoa > Chordata > Actinopteri > Perciformes > Cyclopteridae > Cyclopterus > Cyclopterus lumpus. The sequence continues at coordinate 8,291,585 of NC_046972.1, forward strand.
TGGGAAGTGTAGAGGTGGCATAGAGGGGACATGAATAAGGAACTGACAGGAAGAGGGGGGGGGGGGGGGGGGGGGGGGGGGGGGTTTGGCTTATCACCCACAAGGGAGTTGTGACAATCTTCAGGAATCGAGCAACAAAATCTGACTCCACAGCCTTCATAATGGTTAATTGTCCTCCCTGTGGTGCTCACCTCTGCGGTCTGTGATAAAGCAGAAATAATGTTCAGTGTACTTAACACATGCCCAATGGCAGAACTAAGCCATAAAATCAGAGCGAATTAATGAAATAATCTGAGCCAATTATGTATTTAGCAACTTACAACTCCCACGTGAAGCCAAGGAAATGTATGTTTTGAAGCTTTAGATTCACTGTTGGATTTTAACTACATATTTCCATTTTATTTTATTCATTTATACATTTGTTTTAAGACAAAAGCAATTAACTAAAGCTCCTCCTTGTACAAAAAGATAAAAACAAGTCATTTGAGAATTAAGGATTTAATTGAGGCATTAATTGATCAGCCATTCGTTGATAGCATTATATACGCAGCGGTAACAAACAATTACTCAGCTAGTTATTGGAGAATTAATCACAACGCAGGAGCAAATAATACTATGACGACCTACTTTGTCGAGAATTTAGTAATTTAGAAGTTAGAACATCTGCAGAGAAAAAAAGAAATGGGAAAGTAATGGAAAGTCAATGAGTTTGGAAATGATAAGACATAATGTGAGGATTGTTGGTTGATTAGACAGCAACACTTATACTGCCTGACATCAATTTATATGATTGCATTTATTATACAGCTTTTTAGAGTAGATGAGATTCAAATAGATGAGTGAGTGAGTTCCTGACACCCGAAAACTCACGAGGCAGCCGAAAAAGATCACTTTTTCAATGTGTAAAAAAAAAAGGCACGATATGTCACAAAGTTAGGCGAAAAGAAACATTTTAGGACAGAGGGAAACTGGGAGAGGAGAGAAATGAGTGGGTGAAAAAGTAACAGGCTGGTTCGGTGAAGGAGGGGGAGATAGTGTGGAAGTCTCAGTGACATTCATTTTAGAGGTCGTTAATCGAATGAATGAGTGTGTTGTTGTGTGTTATGTGTGTAAGAATGACACCAAATTAGCTGAGCGAAAGAGTAACAGAGAATCAAGTGTGTGTGTGTGTCTTTGTGTGTGAGTAGTAGTAAAAGGTATTGATTGTGTTGGTGTGTGTGTGAGAGAGAGAGAGAGAGAGAGAGAGAGAGCATGGAGAACACGCAAGGAGATACATGACTTTGTGGAGGAAAAAAAGAAAAGAAAAGTGGTGCAAACAGTCCGAGCAAGTGGACCGCTGCACAGATTGTGAGGAATTAGAGACATCTAAATACATAATAGGCAACGGGAGACACATTGCAGAGCATGAGGGAGCCTCAGACACCTCTGGGGTGTTTATGGGAGATGTGCATGTCGTGTAAACAATTAAAAGTGAACGCTGTGCCTGTAATCAGAGGGCACTTGTGGTATTTTGGCCACAGTGGATACTTTTGCCTTCGAAGAGTTACATATTAGAGATGTGTTTCCCGATACTGAGCCGCAGCCTCATTGTGGCATTTTAAATAGCATAAGGATCAGTCAACATAACAGTAGTATTTGTTATCATGAATTTGACTATCGAGCAGGTGGACTCAAGTGCAGAGACACAGCAACTGTTTAATCAATAGCCAGGATGCAGGATTCAACAAAGGAGACTCCTGTCCTCCCAAAAGATAATAAACATTTAACTGTAAGTTATATCAGAAAGACTTTGAAATATATGAACAGACGTACCAAGTATATGAATTGAGTACAAGTTTATTCATGGGCAACATTCAATTTATAGCTCTGATACAAAAATAAATTGTTTGTTGACTTCTGATTTCCACTTTGTTGAGATTTACATGCAGAGTGAGCCTACGTTTAATTTAAAGTTGAAATTGGACTTTCCAAGTTTGGAATTTAAATTCAACCTTGCAGTCGAAAAATAGGAATAGAAAACGAGAACGAGGAAATGCAACGAGTGGCAGAAGAATAAAGAAATAGTGAGAGAGAGAGAACGAAAGAAATAGTGCAGGGTGAATAGAGAGAGCTAAAAAGAATCGAAAATAAATATTAAAGGCGAGTTTTTATCAATATCTGAGATCTGATCTTTTGGAAAAGGAAAAAAAAAAGCAAAAGAGGATCGCGAGTGAGGTCGAGGAAGATTATAGTAGAAATGGCGTAAAGTGCACAGCATGAATTTGGAAAGAGTGAGCAAAAGGGAAAAGAGGCAGGAGATGGAAAAAAGGGAGAGAGTCTTTTGAGGCAAAAAAAAAGAGACTTGAATGGAAGAAAAGTACAGCGAAAATGAGACGGCTATGTAGAAAGGAAACTTAGCAGACAGGAGATGGGGAAGAGGAAGGCACTAGAAAAAAGTGTTGGAGATTGAAATAAACGACATAACGCCAAAACTAGAGCTGCTGAATTAAGATGAGGCGTAAAGGAGAAAATAAACAAAAGGGGAGTACTATAAACGGGAGAGGAGTGAAGAGAGGGAAAATAAGCAAAGAAGGAAAGGAAACAGTTCAAACACAGTGCTGCACGGACAAGCAAATAGCACTAAAAAAAAACTAAAGTCAGTAATAGAAAGAGGAGGGAGCAGTATAAAAAGTTCAAATACAAGTTAATAAGTAAAGAACTAACAAATAGGAATCCATTTACTGCATCATGCTGATATGGATAGATCATCACATCAACATTTAAAGATGTAATCTACTCCAGAATCAAACTCAAAATCAGTAGAGCCCTTGAAGGCACTGCTGCACCAAAAGGCACGAGCGAGACCAAGCGAGGGAGGAGAAGAGGGAGTGGAGTGGCCTCTAGGGATGTACCATGTGTCGGGGGTGGAGGAGACGGGTGGTGGGGCGGAGCAAACTAAGATGCCGGAGGGTGGGGGTGGAGGGGGGTGTTGAAGAATTCTAGCTTTGATGAATAAAACATCCGCGGGAATGAAGGGGTGGTGTGAATGCATCAAGCCACTCATAGAAGAGGAAGACAGGATGAAAAGAGAGAATGAATTGGCAAGATATGTAAGAAGAGGAAGGAGATAGGACCAGTAAAGTGTGGAGCTTTTTATATAGAGAGATGTAACTTGGGGGGGGGGGGGGGGGGGGGGGGGGGGGGTAGTACAGGAAGGAAGGATGGAGGGGGTGAATGGAAAGAGCAGTCTCCTTTTTAAACTAAAATAAACAAGTTTTCTGTGTGTGTGTGTGTGTGTGTGTGCTTCTTTGTTTGACTGTGTCGATGCAGCGCTATCTTGTGTGTCTGAATGTGTGTGTGAGTGTGTGTGTGTGTGTGTGTGTGTGTGTGTGTTTTTCCATTCTGGTGAGGTCATTTAAAAACATCTGGTGTGTGTGTGAGGAAAAACTCTCACGGTTTAATAATCGCTTGACCTTTGCGTGTCCACGTGAGTCCGAGCGCTGAGCGGAATGAGGACGCTCACATTAAAAGAAACTCACCGTCCCGCTCCATTTGTGAGTGTGTGTGTGTGTGTGTGTGTGTGTGTGTGTTTATTCCCATCACTGCAGATCAGTGTAAGTGCCCCGGTGAAGTGGACGCCTTCTCCTCGTTGAGTCGCTCCGAGAGTCTGCTCTGCTTTATTTCTTCTAATTACCGCCCGTAGTGTTTCTGTCTGCAGTTTTTTGAAGCTGTGCGTGTGCAAATATCGTGTTTTCTGTTTAGTTTTTTTCTGTCTTGTCTGTCATCGTTCAATGTATATCCTGCCCGTCTGTCAACCTGTGTGCAACTGGGTGCGTGCATAATGAACCGACGTGTGTTTAACTCTCACCACACGCATAATTCATGAGAATTAATGTCTATTTATTTTTCTTTTAATATTAATGAGATGGGTCTGTACGCATGAATGGGCGCAACAGACAGAGGCGTGGACATTGTGCCGTGTTAGAGCGCATGTGTGTGTGTTTCCCTATTTAATTGGTTCCCTGTTGTGTGCATTTACATTAAGGTATATGTTTAATGTGAGAGGGGAGGGGAGGATGAGAGAAAGCTAAACAAGGACCGACAGATGTGATCATTTCAGTGTCCTTGGGCTATTGTTAGCTGAGCTGGGTGTGTGACCGGGTCTCTCTCTTTCTCTCTCTCTGTGTGTGTGTGTGTGTGTGTGTGTGTGTGTGTGTGTGCGACCTCAGGGTTATTCAGTGTTGTGAAAGCGTATGTCTGTCAGACAATAACTGGCAGATGTGAGTGGGGAAGACTCCGATTGATGAATGAATAAACTGTTGCAGAGTGAACAATTGATTGATGCAAAGGACAGACAAAATAGGGAGAAAATAACATTGATGATGCTCAAGCTCATAAAACGAAAGCACAAAGAAAAGATGACAAACCTGTAGCAGCGGGTGACATAAAAAACGTCTTCAAAGCTGATCACTTTCAGTGCGTTCAGTTTGCAGCCTGACAGCAGGAGAGACGCATGGTAATACGAGCAGTTTATACCTGTGATTCTCCTACAAGCTCTAAATGTTTCACCACTAAACGCATCGTTCCTCCGGGGCTCAGTTTGTGTTGTATGTGTCACAGAGAGTCAGAGTCAGAGTGTGAGCTTGTGTGTTTTGACCGTGTGCGGGAGAAATTGTCTATGTGCATCCACGTCTTGTGTATGTCCGATTGTATTTGTGTACAAACGAACGTGAGGAAAGGAGAAGGCAGTACTGTCTGTGTGTGTGTGTGTGTGTGTGTGTGTGTGTGTGTGTGTGTGTGTGTGTCGATTAGGATGTGAGGACTCTGCCCGTGGGTACTTTGGCATCTAAAAGCAGCACAAACAAAGTGTCAACCGAAACAGCTTCATGATAAAAAAAACGACAGCCTCGAGGGCAGGGCCAGTGATCCGTGTGTGTGAGAAAAAGAGAGAGGAGGAGAAGAAGAAGAAGAAGAAGAAGAAGAAGAAGAAGAAGAAGAAGAAGACAAATACGAGAGGAAGATTGAATAAGTGTCTTTGTTTGAGAAAGAGAAACTCTGTTCTGCATCTATTATGAATGTGTACGCGTTTTTTTTATTTGTATTTTTCATTTGTTTTTACCGTTGTGCTTCAGTGTGTGGGCGTGCCAGCAGGTTCTAAAATGGGCCCTGAAGGAGCCATCTATCTTCAGGGTACTTTCAAAGCCCGTCTGCTCTGTTTATGTGGAGGGCGCTGGACGTGGGTGTTTTTGTGTGCGGCTGCTAAGTGTCAGACAGTGTGTGTGTGTGTGTGTGTGTGTGTGTGTGTGTGTCCAAATATGCTCAAGGTAAGGTGAAAAAACCAAAGGGAAAGAGCTAACTCCTCCCACATACCTTTTGATTGTGTGTCTATATGTGTGTGTATTGTGTGGGTGTTTCTGCCTCTCGAGATACTCCAGACTGGTGTTTGTTTGACTGGCAGCCAAATCGGTGTTTATTCTTGTCTGCAGATTTGTTTGTGTTTTCCGCAACAGAATCACAGTCGGCAGGAAAATACTCCCCCCCCCCCCCCCCCCCCCCCCCCCCCCCCCCCCCCCCCCCCCCCCCCCCCCCCCCCCCCCCCCCCCCCCCCCCCCCCCCCCCCCCCCCCCCCCCCCCCCCCCCCCCCCCCCCCACACACACACACACACACACACACCACACACACCACACACACACACACACACGCACACACCGTTTCTCCTGCAGACATACACTTTCAAATACCGTACACTGAGTATTTCATTTCAGCTCTCATTTGGTTGTCGTTTACATTGTGTTCATTTGACGGATGCTAACGGGTTAGTCCTCTATAGCTGTTGCTCTTTCTCCTGCCTCTCAGGAATCAGCACCCTGCTGCTTCCACCGTTTAATCAAGTACTAATTTACATCTAAAGCGGCTGGCGAACGCAGTTCACTGCCTGTAAGAAAAGCAGCAGCACTCCGTTAAGCTGTTGACACGCAAAAAGACCCACAGCTTTATAGATCGGGGCAATTTCAAGACTCGTGTTAAGTATCTACGGAAGGCTCTCAAGTGACACAACGCAACCTTTAAAACGTCTGCTGAACAGCTGATTGCATTGTGTAACTTGTGTTTCAGAATAACTGAAGGGACACGGTCAACTTCTCTGCTTGTTTCACGCATTGTCCATTTCACAATGCTCTGCGAGAACACATTGAATCCTTTTCCTTTCAGCTTCTTGCCAGGCGTTGACTCAATGATCACATTATTTCAGCAGTTAACACAGTTGACTGCTGTCAAGCTGATTTCACTTGAGCTCGCTCAGCAGTTATCAGCCTCAGTCTGAAAGTAGGCTTAGGATAGAGTTGTGAACCTCTATTCATTTCATAATATTCAGCCACAATGAGGAGATTAGGGAAGCAATACAAGAGATGAAGAGAATTTGAACATTCATGAAATATACACTAAATGTTTTTCCCCATATACTGTATGTCTGTAACAGTATACACTTCTTCTAAGTTAACTAAAAGTACGTCATGCACGTAGCGTATTGAGTACAATAATAAAATCATGACAATATCTTCGCTCGACCGTAGTTCAAACTCATCGTGTGCACCTCGGGATCTTGAGTGGAATTTAAAGTAACGCACTGTGGGGTTGCACAGCGCATGTTGTTGTGATGGATTGCCAACGAGTGATGTGAGGTCAGAGCTTATGAAAAGTAATTACCTGAAGTCCCCGTGGAACAAGCAACAAAATGGTAAAGCTGTCCACACTCTGATGGGAAAATCTACCCTTTTGTTTTGTTTTATATCCTTTTATATGTATACAATAAAGGCTGCTGGAAATGTTAGCTCCAAACATGTATCTTTACGTTAATCTGTCGCATGGCTATTGTGCATCATATATCCGGAGACTGTGACTGTAATGACGCCATGGTGATTCTGAAATGTTAGTTGTGACAGCGCGTCCTTTAACTGAGTCTTTCCAGTGTCATCTCGATAGTGCTGTTGCCAATTTCCCACTGAGGTTCAACTACAGGTTGAGACAATAAATGACTTTCCCTTGTTGATCTCCAGGTGACCGGTGTGAGTTTGACCGGCGGCTGGGCAGGTGTGTGCCGGGTTTGTGTCGGAATGGAGGGACGTGTCGGGAGCTTTCGGGGGGCGGATTCCGCTGCGAGTGTCCTGCAGGAGGCTACGAGCGTCCATACTGCACAGTCACTGCCCGGTCCTTCCCACCAAAGTCCTTCGCCATGTTCCGGGGCCTCAGACAGAGGTTTCACCTGTCCATCTCGTTAACGTGAGTATAGATCGAGTGAATCGGAAGCTCTTTTTAAAAAATTTTTTTTATATATCTTCCTTGCTTCCTTTCTTTCAGCTTCCATCTCTGGCCTTCCAGCAGCACTCAGACAGAGATCCATAACAACTCCTCTTTGATTCTCAGTTATCTGCCTCTTACAGAGTCTCTCTCCTCTTTGCTTTAATCTATTTATTTCATCTCCGCGATCGATCCTATTATTCACGGTTTCTCTCTCTGCTGGCTCCACTTCCCTCTCCAGTAAGAAGTGCGGTTCCTCATCTCTCTCCTCTTTCATCCATCAATTTACTGGTTTCAGTAACATCTCCTTTGCTTTCTCTCTTTCCCCTCTCTCATATCTTACATTGTATCACCCCTGTGCGCTCCTCTTTCACTCTTTCCTGTTTCAGCAAAGGCTCCAATGGCAAATGCTGCATTTCTGGTGACCCTATGCTGTTTGGGCGAAGGGCTCAAAACTCTTAGGTTTTCAGGAAATACAATCTCCCAATTAGACCAAAAATTGGCTGCAGCTTTTCCAATAAAAAAAAAGAATTGAAGTGATTGAGTTGTACAATTGTGGCCTGCCAAACGATGTTGGCTCTCTCAGACCTGTTGTCGAGGCTTTTAACATTCCCAGACCATTTGATCATTTGAGAGGTCTGACCTACATGCAACCTGCAGAGTCACGTGAGTGGGATCAATTATGCCTTTTAAACTTTGCTTGGTCTCCTCCTCTGTCGTTGCTCGCCCACCACCACCGTTTCCCCGCTGCTTCCTTCGCCTCTCGACATATGAGTGGTTGTCTATGGAAGATCTGAAGTGGTCCTTAAGAGTGGCCAGCAAGGGTAACGGCTTGGTTTCCATGGGTGATGTCGTCTAATGATTGTTGCTAAGGTGACATTGCCCATGGGGTTGTTGCCAGGCGGTGGTTGCTATGAGACATGTTGGTCATTATATTGTTGCCAAATGAGGTTTTGTTCTTTGTTGGGGTTTCGCTACATGTGAATGGTTTCATTGATGTGCACCAGTTGGGCAGTGATAAGTGGTAAGTCATGGAATAAAGTGTGCATGTTACTTTATGAGCATTCAAGAGGTTTTCCTTTCCCCCTGGAAGACTGCGATGTGGGCAAATGTTGACTGCCATGCTGGCAGTTTAATTAAAATCCCCAAACAGTGAAGAGAGCAATGTTCTTTCTTTTTTGAAAAACGGGTCTATTTTAGCAGTGCCCCGCTCCACATTGAGCTTCAACCTTAGTCTCCAGAATCAACTGCAATTTCAGTGCACTGGGCCCCCACAAATTATTGATCTTATTTCTATTGTGGTTGAGCAAAGTCACTTTTATGTTATCGGATTGTGTCCAGCTGTGCAGCCGATACACTGACTGAGTCTTGCTCCACTGACGTCAGTTTTTTTTTTGTTAGCGTTGTGTTTGCTGTCAGCTGTTTCACATCAGGGCGACAGAACTCAACCATTCTTCGTGTCACTCAAGGTCTCCCACTTCCAGCGTATTATTTCACCCCTGCAAGAAATCTTTTTTCACTGTTCACCCAAAAGCTGCTTCAGGCGTTTTTGCAGTAACTCTTGCTCAGAAGCTGTGATGGGTAAGATGGCTCCGTTAGGGCTGCGACAGCATAGACCGGTCTGAACTGCAAAATTATAATGTTTGTCAATCATGTGGTGGAGAATTTGTGTATGAGGGTGCTGCGGCTTGGTTTGAAGTTGTCAGTAGCTGCTGAGCTGAAAGAATTGGAGAAATAATAATGCCTTTATGAGGTTTATTGCATTGAAGAGAGACAATCATCATATTGTAAATGTAGGGTATTTATTCATCAAATGCAGTTCTTTGGTCTTTCAAATAATCAATTTCACAAACAACAAGCATCCCTTTATGTATGCCTCCTTTCTGCATGTTAGCTTCACTGACTCCACTCACAGCCGTGCAATGCAGTTTAATATGTTAACTTGAGTTTAAGCCACCACTTCTTCTTTTTTTAATGTTTAAGACGAGATGAAAGCCGTGGGAATCGTTCTGCAATGTTGTTACCAAGGGGGAAGATGTGTCATCGGTGCTGTAGGATCAAAAGCCCAAACAGTTCTTTTGATCAGGACGGGTTAACATGGCAGCGCTGGCCTCGGCACGTCCCCTTGGCCTTGCTCTGGAAAATAGACTGAGCCGCTGGAGGGAGTGGAGTCTGCAGCAATGTGGTGTAAAACAGCAACAGTTGTTTGGGTTTTGACAAGTGAAATCAGGTGTCGTATTGCTCGCTGTTTCAGGACACGTGTTGCATTAACCAGAGTTAGGAATCTCATCTGAACATGTATGTCATACAGAATGACTTGATTTATTCCAACTGCATATCTTCAGGATAAAAAACACCTAAGATATACTGTAGAACTATAATACTAGCGCACACACTATATTCATTAATAAACATATTAAGGACGTGGTTTTCTGTGTGTGTGCATTCTCTAGTTTTGCCACCCTGGAGAACAGTGGTCTTCTCTTCTATAATGGACGCTTCAATGAGAAACACGACTTCATCGCCTTGGAGATCCAAGAAGGACAAGTGGTGCTCAAATATTCCACAGGTACGATATGTCTTTATGTGTGAGTGGGCTTTTGTATTATAGTATTTCCCTATTCATACATTTCCCTATTCCCACGGGGAAAGAGAGATGTAGTTTTGTTCTCGAAGGTCATAATGGGATTTATTTAGGTGTAGGATTAGAATCAGAATTAAATTAGGATACAGATTTAATATAAATATTGGAGGTCAGACGAGCAGTAAACTGTAGACAACGTTACATTTGGTGCTGTGAGGAAACCTCACTGGGATGTGAGGTATTTTACACACTGCAGACATGGAGAACCACCACCACCGTTTAACATGGGTTTTTGAATAATATTGTTTACTATAGAAAGTGACACTGATCCCGCGAGTTTTTGTTTTATGTTTATAAAAATCTAACCATTGACACTTGGTCTCAGGCAGTGAAGGCTGTCAGTCAAAACCTCTCAAACGAAATGATGAGTTGAAGTTATTCATCTTGTATCGTCCAAAATAACGAATCAAAAAATTTGCTCTCAGAGCGCTTTACAATACTACATACGACATCCCGTGTCCCAGGACCTCACATCGGAACAGGAACATATCCCCCTGATAAAACACTTTTAGTGGGAGAGAGAGCAACAGAGGGCTCACTCTCACAGGACGGACAGAAGTGCAATAGATGTCATGCGTACAGAATGAACAACATAATAGAGTTTATATTGTATATATCATTGATACATGCACACGTACAGCTGGAAATAGAAGGATATAAAAGAGAGATTATTATAATAATGTACATTATACCAGCTAATATACAGTGTTTGATGTACAGAGGCATGTAAAAACTAATAATAGGAAGTAAACTAAAGCAGTGACAAAATGATTAAGATAATAATCCAATAATCCAGTAACAATTTGTCATGTGGCTATTTATTGTTACTACCTGCTGATGTTTTGACACAAACGTCATGTGACTACCTTTCAGGTGAATCGTCCACTCAGGTGAGTCCCTTCCTGCCTGGCGGTGTGAGTGATGGCAACTGGCACACTGTTCACATTCACTACTACAACAAGGTGCGTTTACGACCGTCACATTGTACTGATGGCTTATTTGTGCCGTGCGCCTGCTGCGTCGGCAGAATAGTTTCTCGGCCCGCTTGCCGACAAAGCACTTGGAGATAAAGCGTTTGTGTGTCACCATTTCATTCATGCATATTCGCCACACATCTTTTTTAATTTTCTTCATGTTTTCTTTAATTTTCCTCAGCCGGCTACACGCTATGTGAGTATGAGTGTGTGTCAAGGGTGCACGTACACTTCCTTCTCCTCCTGTTTCCTTTTCTTTCTTCTGTTCCTTCCTCTGTCTTTTTTTCTTTCATTCACTGGGAGACAGTAAATGAAGAGTGAATGTGTCTATCTGTTTCACTCCATTGTTTTCCCACCAATATACATGTGTCTGTTCCTCCTCTTTTTACTAACTCGAGTGTTTCCCTTTTCCTTCTAACACGATGCACAGTAGCAGGGTAGATACTGAATACAGTCGGATGTGTTGTAACTGTTATTCTTTAGTGTACCACTGCAGTGATATAAACTCTAGATTTACCCAATGATGTTGTTTTTCTTGCACGTTGTCGATTGTCATAGTGTCTCTTGTTTTTTTTATCCTTGGGACTCTGTTTTCAATCTTTTTGTGTGTGTGTGTGTGTGTGTGTGTGTGTGTGTGTGTGTGTGTGTGTGTGTGTGTTCAGCCCAAGCGCAGTATGAGTGGCGAGGCCCAGGGTCCGTCAGATGAGAAGATTGCTGTTGTGAGCGTTGACGACTGTGATACGGCATTGTCGCTTCGCTTTGGTACACAGCTCGGAAATTACAGCTGTGCTGCGCAGGGCAAACAGACCAGCAACAAGAAGTGAGTTCACCTTTTTTTTTTACAGCTCTCCATCTTTTTAAAAAAAAAATGTATTTAAACTAGTTGTTTCTTTACATTTGGTAACTTGAAGGCATCAGAAAAATGATCCCCAACAATAAGACAATATTTGATAGCATAAAAGGCAATGTTTTACTGTGTAATATATACTTTATATGCTATATATATGTATATATGATATATGTAAGATAACACAATCGAGTGTGTCATAGCTATCATAGCACTTTGTGTGGAATTCATCATTGAATTAAATCCCATAGTCTCATGTTTGACATTTATGAAATAACGACGACTCAAAAAAATCCTATCCAGCTAAATTCTTCCATCCCTCTACCTCCAGCACAGCAACTGACTCACTCTAAATATTCGTTGACCCTGAGCGGTGGGTGGTGTTTGCACAGGATGAGCCAGCTTCTTTGCAAAGACATCTTTCATTAAACATCATCTGTGACTGATTGGGGGCTTAGCAGCTATCAAAAGTCCGCTTTCACTAAGTAGAAAACCAATACAGTTGTCAGTGTGTGTCGCGTCACGCCGGCAAGCTGGCAGGTGTTGGTGTGCGGGTTGCTAGATTACAGGTATTAAAAGGAAAATATTGTTGAGTGAGTAGTGGATTTGTGCATTTTGTTTTCCACCCCAAAATTCTCAAGATGACACAATATATGTGTAATAACAGTTGCTTGCCATTGCGTAATAATACATTCGTATTAACGTGGAACAAAGAGAAAGATCTGATCCAATTATTAGTGTCCATGTTATGTGGCCAATTCTCTTAAAAACTGCTTCACAGATTCAGAATCTCGCAGCTTTAGCGTGGCTCAAACGGGCTTGTAAGCTGATCACAATGATGCAATGAAAAGAAGGCGTAACACACCATTTAATGCCGATTTGAGCTGTTTGATCTGTTAAACTCGACACTTTTAAAATCCATTACGTTGCCTTGAAGTGTCCCGTCCTCTTTGACCTTGTCAAAGTGTCGTAGTCTGCTTGTGGTGTGTGTGTGTGTGTGTGTGTGTGTGTGTGTGTGTGCGTGCGTGTGTGTGTGTGTGTGTGTCTACCTAACTAACTGTCTACATGTACGTCGCCAAAACGTGCGTATTCACACATGCACTCAAGAAGCAGCCCGTCACGCTGTTGATGTCTGGCCTTGCCTCTGTAAGCTGTAATCAAGTTGGTCTGTGTTCTGTCAGCGCTAAGTGAGGCTGAGGGCAGAGGAGGCAGATCAGAGAGGAAGGCCACAGCCGAGCGCGTCAACTCACTTGTCTCGGTTCCTTCTCCATTAACAGCTCGCCCTCCTCTCAGCTCCCTCTTCTAATCACGCTCTCCGTTGATATTTGCTGCACTTAATCTCTTGTTTGTTTGACTCTGGTCGCCTTTTGTCTCTCTGGGTTCACTCATATTTCCCTGCGCGTGTGACGCGTCGCCAGCTTAAAAGAAGAAGAAAAGAACTCAACTTGAAAGCATGATGTTCTCAAAATGACAAAAGAACTGTCTCTTCATGTTTTTTTTCCAGCTCATGCGGTCCCCTAAGTGCTGGTGTGCCCTACATCGTCCTCTTAACATATCCCCGAAATCTTTTCCTCCACCAGCCTTCCATCTGTCTTGGCATCAGCCTTTACGTGCCATCTCTCTTGATATTTGCTGTTGCTCACACTTAATCTCTTTAGTAGTCGTTGACGTCCCTCAACATCCACCTCCTTTCTACCTCCTTTGCTGCCTCCTGTCTCTTTTCTCCCTCTGCCTTGTCATAAACCTCTACCTCTTCTCTCTTCATATTTGCTGTATATTATATTGAATCTCCTGTTAGATCACTGCCTCCCCCTTTTCTTTCTCATCTTTTCAGTTTCTCTCATCCCCCGCTGTTCCCACTTTTACCCTCAACAACATCATTGTCATCTCCTTTTCTCCTCAACATCAACTGTTATTCCTTTTGACATTTACCTCTGATGACAAAGAAATCCCTTTGCCTCTCCCATAGCGTCTTTTTACATGTTTTTCCCTTTCTTACCCTCGCTTCATTCATCCCTCCCTTCACCTCCATCCTTGAGGGATAATCCACCATTCCTTTCTTATTCCCGTTTCCTCACCACCTTATTAACTCTTCGTCCTCTTTATTCTCTCCTCTCTCAGGTCTCTGGACCTGACTGGTCCATTGTTTCTGGGCGGAGTTCCCAACGTACCAGACAACTTCCCATTTGGCACCAGGGAGTTTATCGGCTGCATGAAGGAGCTGCACATAGACAGCAAGCCACTGGACTTGGCTGGTTTTATCGCTAACAATGGAACTCTCCCCGGTCAGCACTGCTAAGCGTGCCCCTCTTAATAAGCATGAGCAATGGCACATTTACAATGTCCACAAATGCCACCTGGCCCTTGTTTAATTTAATTTAATTTTTTTAATTAACATATCCAAATCATTATAATTGACACAAAAGTGTAATTGTGTTGACTTACAGAAAATGACTGGTTTTAAGACCATCTTTGCTTATTGTTATGTACTCACGATTTTGTGTGATATACTATTTAAAAATTAAAAATCTGGATTTGTAAGAATCCATTTGAATCTTGAGATCCCACTACAGAATGCAATTGGAAAAGATGAACTCTAAATATGCACATGTGTTACTGAAATTCTTTTCTTTGAGCTGAACATTAACGCCTTTTATTTCATGCATTTGCATTTTGGGAACTTGATTGGTTATGCAATGTCTTTATTGCCTCTCACAGGCTGCAGCGCCAAGCTTCCCTTCTGTAAGTCCAACCCCTGTCAGAACGGAGGAACCTGCCGGGTGAGCTGGGAGACTTTTTCCTGCGACTGTCCCCTCGGGTACGGAGGGAAGGACTGCAGCCACGGTGAGAGGATACACAAGTTCATTTTTCATTCCAACATTTTCAACCGATGTCAACCATCGGCAAAGACACATTTGGTGAGACATTTATAATTGCCAGTTTTTGTCTGACCTTTTAGTGGCCTTTATTTGTCAGCAGTAATTATACTAACGCCACATTATTTTGTGAATCATTTACTGATGTTAAAATAAGGTTTTCTGGAAATCGCAGCTGCACTTAGCATGTGAGCTAGTTTTATTTCTAGATATAAATGTCTGGCTTTATTACCTTCGCAAAATACTTTTGCGGAGGTTATGTTTTGATCGCTGTGTATTTATTTGTAAATATGTCTGTTTGTTGTAACTCAAAAAGTATTAAACCGAATCGCATGAAATTTGGTGGGATGATTGGCTGTTATCCGGGGACCATTTGATTAGATTTTGGGAGCGATCGGGTCAAAAAGAAAAGGTCAAAATCGTATTTTTATCATAACGCGGTAAATTTTTATCCAATTGGCATGCAACTAATGCCAAAATGTTCAGAATTCAATGCCCGATCTTGTGATATACGACATGATACAATGACGTCATAACCCTTCTTAGCGGTTGAGGGTCGAAGGTCAGGGGGGGTCACGACCTTGCAAAATGTGCGGGGTTTGTCATAACACAGTCAATTCTTATCCGATTTGCATGAAAACAGCACCAAAATGTTCACTGTTCTGTTCCCCACCCTCTCATGCAACATACAAATCATAAATCAAGGGTGATGTTCATACATAATTCTTTTGTGATGTTTACCACAATATCTGGTATCAAGTTACATCAATTTACTGTTCCCCACACTCTCATGCCAAGTACCAAAAAGTGGCTGCGGCGAAGGTATGCGCTCTACCGAGTGCCCGTTCTAGTTTCCTGTATGTAATTGGACCTAGATAAACCCGGTGTGGTTCCCAACACATAAGTGGACCTTCTGTGATTCAAGATGACATCTTTACTCATTAATACATGTCTTAGATGAGCACAGACGGTTAACCCCGAGAGGAAATCATGTGGCAAACGTCTCTTGTGGGATGACATAAGGTTGAGTTTCTGTGATCTCAAATGTTTAAGTTATTAGACTTATTTTGTCAACACAATCAGCTGGTTGAAAACAGCAAGTGATGCAACATGTTGTTTTAACTCTTTTAAAGCCTTCTTTACATTTGTGGGTCACACATTTTATGCTTTCATTTTATAGTAGACAGCAGACAGTTACAGAGACGGGAAATGAGGAGGGAGAGATTTTAAATGCCAGGGACTTTCTGGTGTCGCCAGCGGATATCCGAGCCAAGACTTTCTCCTCAGCGACAATTGTTCACAGTCCAGTTAGCAATTTGAGATGTGAGAATGGAGTTGGAGTCACGTACAACTGGATTATTTCACAAGTAGCCAGTTTACAGGCTAATTTAAAACAAATGAAAAACAAAATCATTATCGGACGATAGCCGGAGGGTTCCCAGATTGTATCTCGACCAATGGGTTCCATCTCTCTCCAAACGGGCCGTTGACCTGCATGCAACCAAAGCCTACTTGAGCGGGTTTGGGCAGTACTACTCGCACCACAAACCGAACCAGATCGCTAAGTTAACTGAGTACTTCCGCTGTACTTTTTATTCACTGTCTTTCTCTCCACCGCCATGTCAGTGATGCCACACCCCCATCGCTTCCTGGGTAACAGCGCCCTCTGGTGGGACCTGAAGAACGACGTGACCATCTCGACGCCCTGGTACCTCGGCCTGGTGTTCAGGACCCGAGCGCGAGACGGGACGCTGCTGCAGGCTCAGGCTGGCCAGTACACCAGTCTGCTGTTCCAGGTGTGTGTGCACACAGACACACCCTGACTGACTGTTGTCCATTTCCCTTAATGTCTGTACTAGAACGTATTGCAACATTGACATATCCCTTAAAAAAACATTGTTTCGGTTTAATTTTCAGCACATGAGTCTATTGCTGCCCATGAACCTGTTTATTCCTGTAGCAAAGGCGTTTCTGGCTGGAGGTTTTTCTTTCTGGCTCTGCTGAAGAGGATAAACATAACCGTGTTTGTTCCTTTTACCGTTGGCAGAAGCTCCGAAAGGTTTAGCTGTATTTATGCTAAAATCGTAATGGCAGCAGCATCTTCCATTTTTGTTCCATAAACAATTTGATATTGTGATTTAAATCAATGCTACACATTTTGAGCCAAATCTCACCAGGTGGCACAGGATCTAAAATACAGCGTGGGCAGGTAAATGTGTTAGCAGCGGTCACATTGATTATGGGAATTATACTTATGTTTCATGGTTATTGTGGGTCTATTTACTGCTGTTTTAATACTGCATTATCATCTTCTATATGAGACTAAACACCTAAAAGCTGGTATTATCCCTGAAATTATGTGCAGTTCCTTTTCCATTTCCTACATTTCTACATCCTAAGACAGTATTGAATGAGCAGCTTCTTGGCAGGAGAGCAGCCAACAGGCTGGATTTCAATTTCACGCACGCACGCACGCACACAGACACACACACACACACACACACACACACACACACACACGTATATGCAAACAGTCCCCTCTCAGCCTCCTCTATGGTATTCCTTTACGGTTTCAGTCAGTTTCTTCAGTCTTTTCCTCTATTTTTCTGCTCTTTGACTTTGTGTGTGCGCGCGCGCGTGTGTGTGTGTGTACATGCTCTCAGGTGATAAATGGTCAGTTGGTGTTCTCGGTGACCCGTGGATCGACCAGACTGGTGCGTTTGCGGTTGGATCAGGTTCAGATCTCAGATGGCCGGTGGCACGACCTCCAACTGGAGCTGCGAGACGTCCGCAGCGGCCGTGAGACGCGCTACGTTGCGACGCTACGGCTCGACTTTGGACTCTATCAGGTAATAAACAGGATTCAATCGTTGAAGGGAAGGTTTTCAGGACAGAATGAATGTTCCAGCAACTACGGATGAATAGATTTCATTTTTAGCCTTAACAAGTATTAAATACTGTAAACGCGGTTACAAGGTTTTCATTATATCTACTTTACTAAATCAAAAAGGCTTAATTTCTCATTACAATACATACTAAAGACACCAGAAAATGTAGTGTCTTTTAAAAAAAACTATACTTAATGGGTTCACAACCTTAATTGACTGTGTTAATTTGGAAATAGGCATTTCTTTCCCAGCTCTAATTCTTTGATTGATTTAAATGAATGTGTGTTTGAAATGTGCAGATACTCTTTCTCATTGGAATTGTCAAGCATTTAATATAAATTAAGACGACAAATCCTTTTTAATATCCTTTAATCTAAAATATCTCCATATTTTCCTCACTTCCTGCTATGGGCCAATACGGTGCAGGAGATTACTGCTAAAGATATTAGCAAATCCTTTACATACAATCTCACTCTCAGTCTTAAAATCAAAGCAGGACAGATTAAATAATTCCTCAGCATGGTTTTCAGAAATTTTTCATACACTCCTTGAAACAGGATAAATCTTGCTCAAAATAAACCTGGTGTCCTTTGCAGTCGTCTTGTACACAATTAATGTATCTTCACTCTGACGTCAACAGCCAGGCTCTCACCTGTAATAGAAGTACACTGGGATGTTGCGAAACCACACACACACACACACACACACACACACACACACACATACACACACAGCGGGGTCGGCTGTAGCTCATGGGGAGAGTGGTCATCACATAACCACAAGGTCTCCCCATAGTTACATGTCGAAGTGTCCTTGAGCAAGACACTGAACCCCCAGTTGCTTCCCGGGCGCTTCACTGCAGCCCACTGCTCCTTAATACTAAGGATGGGTTAAATGCAGAGAAGAATTTTTGGGATCAATAAAGTGTACATTATTATTACACATACACACACAGAGACACGTTTGTGTTTTCTAACCCTGGATGGGCTCAGTCTCTCACTCTCTCTAAAATATGAGTTGGTGATCCTAGTTTCCCTAATCTGTAGTGGATTAATATGTCTGTTTCTCACACATACCTGTGTTTGTTTATATGATGTTTGTACATATGTGACAGAAGCATTCTCACAGAAAAGCAAACACACTCTGTACTATTGTCATCTTTGGCTTTGTTTACGCAACAAAGCCACAAGTTCTGTTTTTATGTGGATTTGATTCTTAAATGATCCGACAAATTATGCCTTTCATCTTTTCTTTCTGTAGATCACCAGGCTATTCTTCAAAGTAAGAGTAAATGGTGCAGAAAACATTTTTGAATAGGAAATTATTAAACACTGTCACTGCCAATTAAACAGCAATTAATTTTGAAAGCTTATGGCATGTGTGCAGCTATTATCAGCCAGATCTCACCCTCTATTTTACCAACTTCCACTGCTGCTGAAACGGTGATAAATGGGGCTCATTGATTATTATTTAATGGTTGTTGCCCGTCAACATCACTTCACACCACTGTCTGTGCTATCAGTTGGATATTGACCTTCTCCACAGCGGCTGCATGTTATTGTATTCTTTCATTTCATTAAGTCAATCATTCACTAGTTCCCCTCTCTTCCCTTCAACTGACATAATCGTTATTAAAACCCGACGACTCAGTTGTAAATGAAAGGATCGAAGAATCATGACATTCAGTTGGTGATAAAAAAGTCAATAATGCTTTCTGAAAATGATCCTCTTTTAGTTGAGAATATTCTTCATATTTTACTGGATATACATTTTACACTTTAAACTAACACTGTATGAACTTCTCTTTGTATATTTTTCACACAATATAGTCAAGAGATTGTGGCTCACCTTTCTTATCCATTTATTTACTACCTTGATATTTTCATATCGGAATATCACATTGTAAAGTAATGGTATTCAAATGGTAACTCAATACTGGGTTTGCATACAGCTATTAATAATAATAATCTTTGCCCTTGCTGTCCCCATCAGTCCTCTTACGTCTCTCCCCCTTTCTCTCCCCATTAGGGAACAGTGATATTGGGAAATGAGATTCATGGTTTGAAGGTGAAACATCTGCATGTGGGAGGAGTCTTGGGCTCTGGAGAGGTTCAAAATGGGATAAAAGGATGCATACAGGTGAGGATGGATGAATTGAATTGTTAATGTTTTTTGATGGATGGGTGGGGAGAAGCTGGAAATATTGGTACATATGAGAAGGAATTATGCAAAGATATGAGTGTGGGATAGACTGATTTCAATAAATGAATGATGCTGCAAAGATTCCTTTTGTTTTAACCCTCTGAACATTGACCTCGCTCTCTTTCAACAGGGCGTTCGGTTGGGTGTGCGGCCTGACCCTCCCCCCCCTGCCACGGCCGTCGAGGTCTGTCAAAGTAGAGATCGGCTGTAATGTTGGAAACCCCTGCGTCTCGTCTCCTTGCCCCTCCCACAGCCGCTGTTCCGACCAATGGGAGCGGCACACCTGTGTCTGCGAACCTGGTGAGTGAACCGAGAGATGATTCTGGTGTTGTAGACGAGGTTGAAGGTGCTGTCCTGGAGGAAGGGGCTTCAACATAAACACTGACGACACCCAGACCGAACAACACCGACGTAGCGTCCTGTCAATCACAAGGGAGCCCTAAAGCATATTCTGCTTCATGTTTTTTTTACTCTAACTGGGATCATAATTTACTTCATGAACATCATGCTGTATTGAAGAAGATTTATAGTACTGCTTCCCTGCTGGTCATGAGAAAGATTAAAGGTTAAAGGCACCTGTGCAAGTGTCGCCTTGTAATAATACAGAAAAGCTGGAAAGAAAATAAAAAATCCCAACATTTCGAATAATCAATTCATGGTTTTGATCGTTAATAAGAAGGCCAAAAAGCTTATTCCATCAACATTTTTGTTGCTACTTTTTCTTGTGGATACTATCTAAAAAAATACGTTATGATCTACAATTTTCACAATTTCTTACTAAACAATTCATTGATTAATATAAAATCATGGGATTCAATGAAAACGAAAGGCTTATCAAGTATAAGACAGATGATTTGCCAATGAATACATTAGACAACCTGAACGATTTTACACTTCATCATGCAAGGTGCATTGCACCCAAGCGCACCTCTGTGCCATGAAAATGGTCAATATAAGTGCACATTCTGGACATTGGATGTGAGAGATGTGTGAGAGCGGAAGGTGAAAGAAGCCAGCTGACTTAGAGACACAGAAAAATTGAATAATTATAATGCGGCCGCATCTGCGTAGGTGTTTGCCGATGCTCTAACTGGGTTAAACAAATATTTGGGAATGCATAATGAGTTCTCCTCCACCTGCGACCGAGAGTAAGAGACTGACTGCAGGCTAACTTTCCAAATTTCCTTAGTCAGGTGAATATAATGAGGCAGAATTAATGTGGAGGGGGAAAAACCTGATTAAAAGGGAGGGAGAGAGTGGAGATGTAAAGGAAGAGAAGAAGGAAAACATCTATTATACAGAGAGAAGTGAGAGGAAAGAGCCAAAAGAGATCTTTGGAAAGATGAAAAAGAGGCAGAAGAGGAACAGAGAAACTGAACATATGAATGATTAATGAAGAGTAAGGGCGGGTGACAGAAATAGTGTAAAACAAACACCAAAAGTTTTGAGGCAAGACGAGAAAAAAAAGAGAAGAAAGAGTGTGAGAGAAATCTAACAGCCTGAAAACACTGATGACACAATTGGGAATAGATCCACACACAGCTGGCATAAATACACACAGTGGCATACAAATCATAGAACTGAGGGCAAATTCACATTACAGACGTGCACACAGCAGAGAAAAGTGAAAGTGAAGGAGAGGATGAAGAAGGGACATTTTACATTTATTTGAGTGCTAATGATAAACCAGCTGCAGTTCATTTCGATGGGTATTGATTAAACAGACGAGACCTTCCAAGCAGAGATGATTAGAGGAGATTACTTCATGATGAAAGGAGGCACGAGAGTGAATAGCAAATTAAGAGAAATGGAACCTAGAAAGAGAGAGAGACAGACAAACACACAGAGAGAGAGAGAGAGAGAGAGAGAGAGAGAGAAGCAAACAACTCCACATTGCGCTCCCTCGGGTCCTCAGCGCTACACCTGCCACGACTTAGTTGCCTCACACAAATAAAATATGATTCATTATTTCTTAATAATCTATCCAGCATCATATTGGAATTGAAAGCTCCGTCTTGAACAGAAATTAAGTAAAGTCAAGTACATTTTGCTGATAATTCCTCTCTTTCACTCTTCACTGGATGTAAACATTTGAATGCACTAATTTTACAATGCGGTATTAATAGTGTTACTATTGATAGATAATAGTTTTATGTCAGGAACAAGGCTTTGAATAGGCCCACTTCTTATACCACAAACAAAAAAAAAGTAAAGAAAAAGTAAAGAAAGACAGCCAGAAACATTCGAGAAGTACACTAAGAGGAGGTACTTTCCAAATGGGCATATCAGTCACTTGCTTTGACATTAGAAGACTATAAAGTAGAGCATGGCTTTCAATGGACGGAGGCATTTTGCTGGTGGTAACGTTGTCAGTGTTGTAATTAGTAATAAGTCCTTCAAGGATATTGAGTCTTACTCACAGCCTTACTCATCATTTGCATATTAAAATGACAAATAGCTTGAAAACAATAGTAGCGTTATATTAAATATGGCCTCCACTCTCTTGTTGTATTTTTGTTATGGGTGGTGTCCCTTACATATATATTTTACTCCAATCCATTGTGGCCCGACCACAATTAAATGTACTTTATGAGGAAGGGTTAAAGAAGAGATTTGGGGAAAAGGGTTATGATTTTTGGTTATTTTGTTTGGCGTTGTAGACTCCGGATTTGACTGAAGCTTGTCTCTGGTGGAGCAAAATAGTATAATATGATGGTATGTTGTGCGTTTCAGCTGAAATTGTCTGCGTAACTAAGGTTAGACAACCTCGGCACCAAAGTGCCCTCCGTCACACATCTGTGACCAAACGGCCAAACCGAACGTGTCCTGCTGACGGCGGCTGCTGTCACACCAGAAGAGACATCCAGGGAAAGTTTTGCAACACAGAAAAGTTTGGAAATGAGAGCACGAGATTAAAGTTGAGGGTGGGGGTGGTGAAGGAGTGTGTGTGTTTCGCGGAGGATACAGTTTGTTAAAGTGAGAACGCCTCGAGCCTGACAACATGGGAGAGGAAGCAGAGAGGCGCCGCTATCCCTGTAGCATCCTGCACAGCCCGCGAGCTAATGCTAACACCTTGACTTATTAACATGGAGCACGCACACACTCGCACACTCACACACACACAAAGCATATGCACGAACTTTAAGTGCGTGCGCTTATTTACTGTAAACACACACACACACACAGGCTCTCTCATTATCATTATCTTTCATCAGCACAATGAGCATTAAAAATGGAGACTGTTAAACAATGGATGGTGCTTCGAGACAAATCAAATCAAAGTTTAATAAGCAGAAAGAAAAAAATGAAATAGAGGTGCGCTCTGAATAATTCTCTTTCATGTTTGTGTTAGTGTGTGCATGCGTGTGCTTGTGTGTGTGTGTGTGTGTGTGTGTCTGTGTCTTTAGCCTGGTGCTGAAACTAGCCCCGTGGCTCTTTCATGCATCTGCTTTGTAGCACCTCTGATTTGTGCAACACACACACACACATGACGAAGCACAGAGACATCTGGCCTCATGTTTGTTTCAGAGTACGTATGCATTATGTAAGCTTGTGCTTGTATGTATTTACGTGCCAGTTGCTACAGGGTAAGTTACTGCGGTGAAAAGTTGAATATAATTGGATACATTACAGCCATCTTGATTAATGTGTGCTTGAGTTCCCTGAGCTGTTTAAAAACTCATGTAGAATAGATATGTTCAGGGTTTGACAACAGGAACTCTCATAACCGATGCTTTAGTAATGAGCCATTTATCAATGTTTTTGTTTAATTGTGATTGAAAACAACAAATGCCAATGGCTTCAGATGGAGTGGTTGTGGGTGTGGTGAGCAGCTGCAGTATATTAAGCTGGGACCCCCTGGGTGAAAGAGATTTATGAGTTTCATGCTGTATTTCCTGTTTTCCAAACTACAGTAGATGCCAGATCCTCAAGGTGCTGAATCAGTTGTTCTCTGTGACGAATGACTCCTCACCTAGGAATGTCATTTATTGATCAGGTTTGATATTAAAACGGAAAAAAGTACAGGTGCGTGGCACTGTTGTACAGCTATATGAATGGTACGTCTGAGATACAGTGTAGTACGTTTTTTCTTCATAATCTTAGTAATCTGCTATTGGAAGAAAGTTTGACTTTACCGTGTATGATTATTTTGGGTATAGTTTCTTTCACTTTTTTTTCACTGAAACTCATTTGGTCTCTTTTTTTTCATGTATGAGGTTTTAGTTTTTCTAGTCAATCTCACACACTCACGGTCTGGTTGATATCTGAGCTTTAAACGTCAATATATCAACCTTGTATTTCAGTAATTCGACATACATTGATTGTACTGCTCAAAAACAAGTCGATCACAGTACTATATATACATTTCGAAACTGTCCTCTGGAAGAATGACATCATCCGTCACCCTGCAAGTGCCCCATTCGACACGTGACGAAGCAAAGGAGAAAATGAGGTGGCGTTACTAGCGAGCCACAAAGTCAATGTAGAGAGGATGTCGGGGTGGATTGATGGTTCTACAAAACATCTCACTTAAGAAGGCTGCGGTTCGTTTCCTGTTTCCAACCGACAGTCAGTGGGTTTTTTAAAGCATGGCCACATTTTCCCGACCGTTAACCACATATTGTTTCCTGTGACTATGATGACAAAGGTCTCCTAACCTTAACAAAGTGGTTATTTTAACACAAACCATAATATTTCCGTACCTAACCAAATCTTTTTTTTGTGTGCTCTAGCAAAACTTAAATCCATTTTAAGGTACCTTTAACTGGATCTTTATGTCTTGTTCCTGACATTCGTTGGACAGTTCCTTCCCCTTCCAATATTTACAAGGGTGCTAAAACGGATGCTTATAATTTCATGTGGTTCATCACTGTGAACCACTTGCACAGAGTCATTGGACTCAATGTTCACTGGTATTATTTTTTTTTCCCACCAACACATTGGTGTGGGATGTTCCCGACATCCATCATGTTTCCACTGTCACAGAGAAGACAGTAGGACACACAGAAGATGAATGGAGGTTTCAGTGAACGCATGATTCATGGTTCTTCTCCTGATTGTGGTGCTGAGGAGAAGTCAAGCTGATGCTGTGCACAATAAAGGGGCGAAAGCCAGATGTGAAGCTGTGCGTCACATTGGATGTGTGTACAGCTCCAGAGCCGTAACTTTGCAAAGAAGCACATACACACATATGATTTACAGCTCTTTGTTTTTACAGACTCAAGCCTCTCTCTCTCTCTCTCTTCCATATTGTTGTGACAAGGCCAGTGTCATTATAAGCCAATGCTGTCGTTCCCTCTCTCCGTCAGTTGCCATGGTGAGGTGTAAGGATGTATAGAGCGTATAGAAGTTGATTTCGTGTGTGTGTGTGTGTCTTTAAGTGGTAAAGTGACAGAGTTGGAGAGCAACACAAGACGGAGAGTGGGGAACCATGAGTGAACAAATAACATTGAGTGTGCGATCCTATAATCACACCTGTGTGTGTTTGTTTGTATGATAAAATGGAGGTATTCTACACAAAAGAGAGAGAGAGAGATTCAAATAATAAGAGTAATTTGAAACCTTGCGTGTGTCTAAAGCTGCAATCAAGGCCACGTACTTGAAAAGCAGAGTTGTTCCTGGAAAAAATGACACACACACACACACACACATACACGCACACACACACGCACTTGTCAGCTCCAGAGGGAGGAATTCAGACCCCAACGAGCTGCACACACACTTCAGTCTAGAGAGACGACCTTGTGTTCAGTGCTGTCAAATTAAAACAGCGCCCTGAAAGCAGAAGTCGCTTGCTGAAGGAGGCGAAGTGATTGTGAGGCAGAGATCTGCGCTGGAGAGAAAGTCGGACTGATGGTGAAGGCAACATGTAATATCCTATTTTTTAAGGTTGCATTCTTTTGTGCTTTTCACTTGACGGTTAGTATTAATATGAATATTAACGTGAGTATTTGGTTTTAGAGTGGCGGAGAGGCTTTTAAAGGCGAAGAAGAACGTTCCCGTTTGGTCTCTAAAAGACAAAATATATATGGTTCGGATCCCCTCAGAAGCTGTGATGTCTATATCAGCATTGAGAAAAGTTGTCTCGAAACATATTTAGTTATTTTTCTGACAAGATGATTAGAAACGTTAATTTACAAACATATACATGTATGGTAATGCCATATAAGGAGAGGCATTGTTTTTATTGCAAGCTTTTTATGTAATAGATGGCCCTGATGATGATTTTAAAGTAAAACTGAAACAAGGAGACGGGTCAACGGACTCTGTTCGGAGTAACCGTATATGCCTCTTCTGTATTGATATGTATCAGTAAGGTCTTAGTTATGTCCTGTAATGTGGTCGAAGTCAGTAGACACAACACGCCACTAGCATTGTTTTTGCCTTTCTGGCACGCTTTCCCACATCTGATGCAACAAATCCTGTCCATCTTGAGATCTGAGCTGTATCATAAGGATCCACCATTACTAAATGATTTATTTCATATTCAGTCCTTCAGCACCATTGTAAATGGGACTGTATTGGATGTATTGCTTTTATTTCCATCCCGACATGAAAGTACATGAAAGTAGGGTCTTGTGATGCGGCTAAGTCACGTAATCATTTAATCCAACTATTAATATAGGTACATCCATCAGTCTAAATACAGCAATTATGTTCTCTTTAAATTAAAAGCAGGTCTGGGTGAGAGGCCTTCTTTATTTGTGCTGAATGCACCCCAAAGAAGTGTGTGTGAAGCACTCTGCTTTATTCATTGGATTAAAGAGGGCTTTACGTGCTGGCCCGTATTACCATTAAAGAGGCTGCGTGTCTGGGGATCGCGTTGAAGTGTATGACGGCTTCATTCACTGCGCTGCACAGCTGCACACTGAAGTGCATTGTGGGAAGTTGTGTGTGGTTCGTTGTTGTGGCTCGCTGAAGCGCCGTCTTTGTTTTCCCTGAGGCAAAATCGTTGTGCTTCGATGCTTGAGAGGTGTTCACAAACCCTTGTTTTCTCCAATGCTGTCACATTTTTTGAATGACTTTCTCTTTTGGCGCCAGCTTCCTGCTTCCCTCTCATGTTTGGTCTTTTATGGAGAGGACTTATCCAAAATACACTAAGACTACAACAAAAGATAATCTTTTGATTTCAAGTCATTGTTTTTGTGTGTCAATTACGGCATGGCTTATTTGATGTATTGTTTAATTTGTTTAATGTTTTTCATTTCTGTTTCATCTTCATTCATGTCACAATGATTTAACAGAGATAATAACATTTTGAGGCTCTGAAACCATGATATTGTTCTACATGTAGCTTTTAGTTCTAGAGGATTTAATACCGCTGAGCATTATAGCGCTACGAGCTACTTACAGGCTGCAACACATCTAACGCCTCCTTGATTTCAGGTGAATCCTCAAATAATCATTTCAATAAATGGCAGCATAAGAGCCTCATTTCGCATCGTTCCCAAAGATAAGTGTAATATTTGCTTCATGTTCAGAGTGAACTCGTTTGTGTTATTTGCGGCTGAATTTTTAATGACTCTTCTTCTAGAGCAGTGGTGGTCCTTCCCTTTCAGAGGCAGCTTCGTGGTTCATTCGGAGTGAATGGCAGCGTTGTAATGCACAGCTGTGGCTGGGTTTCCATTAGTTGGCCGAGCCGGAGGGTTGTGTGATAATCCCTGTTTGATGTGTGAGACGTGGACTTGTGAACTGACAGGTTATTATTTCTGGTGCGTGGATGGGAAAGAGAGGGACATTCTGCATCTTTAGATTTCGATAGTCGTTGTGCACATACAAGGGAAGGTCTTCACGGACATCGGGAATGCCCACGCCTCTGTCGTATTTTCTGTGTCTCATTACTTTGATGTTCAAAATAAGCCAATCATTCAATGCATTAATTGATAATATCAATCTGATGTACTTCTCTAATATTTTAACAAAAATGTACTTACCGTGACGCCCCTTAAAATGTGGTTTTGAATCTCCAAGTATTTTAGTAAAAGTTACGTTTAACTGAAACAATGTCCCTCCCTCTCCCTCCCTCCCCAAGGTTACTATGGGAGAGGCTGCACTGACGCTTGCCATCTGAATCCATGTGAAAACGAGGCGCAGTGCCACAGGAAGCCCAGCTCTTCCCATGGATACATCTGTGACTGTGGAGACAACAACTACGGGCAGTACTGCCAACACAGGTACACACACGATCGACTCAACATTTGAGCTCCTGGTTTACCTGCGGGACGTCAGCACCAGTTATTCTCTGTTCCAGTGTGTGTGTGTGTGTGTGTGTGTGTTTAGTTCTGCCTTGTTGTACCACATCTCCAGCATTGCCTGTAATCCACAGTGGAATGAGTGTGGGTTTACCGTAATAACACACACACACCAAGGTTATCTGTGTGTGCGTGTAACACTGTGTGAAGCGAGCGTGACCCTGACCTCACCCCGTGCTCCCTTCCTTCCTGCCCTGTGAAATCTGCACTGCTTTGCTGTTATCACATGATCTGTTCTTTGTGTGTGTCTTCTTTTATCTAGTTTGTGTTTTCACAAAGACACACGTAGTCCCATTGTGATCTGCTGATGAAATATATGTCTACTCTCTTTTAATTTCCCCTGACGTGCCCCCCTCTCTCCCCCCGCTACTGTAACATTTTCCTTCTTCTTCAGCGAAGACGACCCAATTTAGAAGTTTGGCTCATTAAATCATCTTCCTACCAACTCTCTTTAATTACATGATATGATATTAGATGACAATATTGATAGTGTATTAATTGTCCTTTTACCAAAAATGACCAAGTTTATTGATTTACATCCTTGCAATATTGTTTTAGTTTATTTTAGCTCCCAGCCAGAGAAAATCTGTGCTTTTAAGACAATAATATACAGTCAATAGTATACAGTCTAGCAATCATTGACTAAATTGAGATCACGTTAGCTTTAATGATAAATAATCTTAACTGACAATCTGTTTAGACGCAGCTTCTGTTTACTCACTTCTGATTGGACGAAGCATTTGTCTCTGTGGCTGTGTTTGCGTTGCCTGTAGAGTGCTTTAAAAGCCAAGAACACACAGCGGGGAGAGACGCTTCATTTGGAAAGGTGTGGAGATGGATCAGAACATCTCTGGAGAAATGCAGTCGATCCTAATATTCTATCGAGATGCTTTCTGAATTACCTCTTCTAAACTCCCTGTAAGGAGCAATAAGGACACGCGCGAGTATCTGCATCAGCTGTGAAAAGCGATCATCTCCTCAGTGATCCCTTTGACACTGAGAACACATATTAGAGTAAATGAGATGTGAGCACAGAGAATGGAAGAGAGTAATACAATCTGAGGTGTGTTTTAAGTTCAGCAGTTATGAAAAACGCCGGGTTTAAACTGAATTATTAGCTACAGTTTACTTTTTGCTAAAACGTCATTCTTCATATCTTTGATAGTCATGGTTACTATCCATGACTCAGCATATGCTAAATGCATATTCTTTCAATGGTCTTACTGGCCTTTTAAACGGCCGTGCTTATTATCTTTAGTTTCTCCCTGCACCTTTCACTCTCAATATTTGATCAGTGTGATCCCTCTCTTTGCTTCCTTCGTCTCTCTTTTATCGCTCCGTTTCAAACTCACTAATGAAAGCTGGTTCAAATAAAAGTTTTTTGATACGCTCTATTACGTTTTTCTTTTTCCCTACTGATTCTGTGTGTGTGTGTGTGTGTGTGTGTGTGTGTGTGTGCGTGTGCGTGCGTCTGTGTGTGTAGGATTGATCACCAGTGTCCCCGGGGCTGGTGGGGATCTCCGACCTGCGGGCCTTGTCACTGTGACGCCAATCAAGGCTTCGACCCGGACTGCAACAAGACCAGCGGACACTGTCACTGCAAGGTAACCGAGAGACATGAACACACACACACACACATACACATACACACCGCTTGTGGATCGAATGCTGATTTTGCTCAAGTGATATGTATAGTGTATAAAAGGGCTGTTGGAAACAGTGATTATCAACAAGCATACTGCAGCACCTGCCTTCATTTCTTCAGCAGATTTTCCCAATTTTTAGTTGATTATTATTAACTAGAGAGTTATTCATCATACGACAGAGCTTTTGGACAGTAGCTGTTCAAATCTCCATTGAATGGTTACAGACCGGCTCGTATAAAGTTTTTTTTTCACATTGAATACTGTGGATTAGAAGGACTTTGGGGGTGTAACTCCACAGCTCACTTTGGCTTTGGTTTAAGCCAGACAGTAATCATCTCACAGTCTGATGGTCTGACAGACTAAGCCAGACATACAAACTACATCAAAAATATGATACACTCATCATCCCTACATATTGATATATCTGCCTTGTGTGAATATGTGAGCCTGTATATTGATATGTTTGTGTAGCCAGTATGTTTAACCCTGTTTCATCCTGTCCTTAATCTGATCTTTTGACCCTAATCTTTAATCTCTGATATTGCTCCTGAACAAAGTACTTAACCTCATGGTGCCCTGTTCCCTTTTGGCTCCTTGTTCTTGAGTCTCTGAAAAATAAAGCTTGTAATAAAACACACAACTCTGTATTAAGTTTTACAGTACAGTGTCTCTGTGTTTTACTTGTGAAATTCAACTTAAAATGCAACAAAAAGCTGCTACAGGCTATTATAATAATGTGTTTTGTAATTACTTAAAGAACCCCTCCAGACGCGTTTGAAGACATAAAAGAAATACTCTGAATTCTAATAATACATTTGGGCCCCTAATATTTTTTACACAAACATTTTCAATTAACTATTTGAATTGAAATTATATTGTCCTTCTCCCTGCAGAACCCAGTCTATGAATATGTACATATTTTTGTGTCCCACATCTCCGTGTATGTGTGTGTGAGGTTTGAAGGTTTGAAGTCGACACATCACACGTCTGTTAGTTGTCTATTGGAACACGTTGGCCTCCAAACTCGTTGCATATCATGATTTTAGGTGTGCGCCTTAAATTACGCTTTAAGGACACACTGAGAAACCTTTCCACCTCCAGCAGGTTTATTTTAAAAACAAAACACACACACACATACGTCATTCTGCACAGACACGGTGAATCACCGAAGGGGAGTTACAATAAGCAAAACACGTTTTTGAAACAAGAATAAAACAGTGGTGCTGCACCATCATCCTCTGGCAGCACCATCATTCTGTTTCCAAAATGCAGTGCGGAAAATATATATTCTCAATCAAATATAGCAGACAATGGATCCATTGGATTAATGTACTCCTTTCCTTTATCTTCTGCACATCCTACATGGCTTGTTGATATTGTATTCATGTCTCTGTTCAAGCCGCAACCCCCTCTTGTGCCATTGTATATATCTTGCACCACCTAATGGTTGACACTATTCTTGGCCTTGTGACCTTTTACATGTGTTTGACTGAATTTGATCTGTGTGCCAAATAACTATATAATGCATAACCTGTGTGTGTGTGTGTGTGTGTGTGTGTGTGTGTGTGTGTACACATTCAGGAGTTTCACTATCGTGTGCGGGGCTCTGACACCTGCCTGCCATGTGACTGCTACCCGGTGGGTTCCTTCTCGCGGTCATGTGACCCAGAGACAGGCCAGTGCCAGTGCAGGCCCGGTGTGATTGGTCGCCAGTGCAACTTATGTGACAGCCCCTTCGCTGAAGTCACTAATTCAGGCTGTGATGGTGAGAATGCTTACATGCTTTGTTTCAGACATGTTGGTTCCAAAATGACAACAGAAGGCAACTTCATATATTAACAAACAGCAAGTTGGCTCGTGGAAGGTGAGACAACACAGTATTGTTTTGACTAGAGGACTGAAGTTTATGTTAAATTACTATTTCCACCAACTCCTTTATTGTAATGGATAAAAACATCTATCTCTGTGGGTAAAAAAGAAAAAAAGAACCAAATGATTGACAAAATGTATCTGCTTTTGACAAAAGTTTGCCAAGTTCAATTTTAACGCTTTGTCAGTGTTGTTCTCCAACGATAGCCGACATAATGTGTTACCTCCTGTAGTAGAATTACCTCTTTGACAGTGGTGCAGAAAACTGTCAATTTTCAAGATGGATTTCAAACCAGTAAATAATCCATAGATACAAACAGACGTGAAAGGAAAATAATGATGCAATACTGAACATCCACCATAATTATTCATAACTGTGTAATCATAGGATGTTGGCTTCTTCTTTTGTTCTGTCTTTCAAAAATGGGCATTTTTGTCAAACAAACCTGTCCAAGCGTACAATGACGAAGAAAATCTTAATTATAGTGATATTCATCTTCCAGTTAATTCGATGTATCTGTTTTTTTGCCACTTTCCAGTTTCCACTTTGCAATTACCTCCTTCCACATGTTGCTGGTATTTTAGTCTCTCGCATTCATTTGCATTTACTTCTCTGCGTGTGTCACATTATTAGTACGTTTTTTATTATGTTTTCAATCAAAAAGTTCATCAAATGATAAGCATCACTTTAAATAATGTTCTTTCTCTATGCAGTTATTTATGATGGTTGTCCGAAGACCGTCACTCAGGGGATCTGGTGGCCTCGGACCAAGTTCAACCTTCCTGCAGCAGTGCCCTGTCCCAAAGGCTCCGTCGGTCCGTACACACTCAGACACATTGGCATGATTAAGTTATATACTCATATACTATAAAAGTCTTCCTGTTCCTCCCCCCGCAGGTGCTGCCATTAGACACTGTGATGTGGAGAGAGGGTGGCTGGAGCCAGACCTTTACAACTGCACCTCACCTCCATTTGTGGAGCTCAATGCTGCTGTATGTAGAGTAATACCACTAATACCTTTACATATCTATTAAATGTCTCCATGGGTCCCAAAACTAACTTGGAAAAGTGCTGAGTTACCTTCAGATCAAACCTTGCAGTTTGCTTGAACACCGCTACCTCATTTAGTTTGACATTGTTATGGGAACCCATCTGTTGATAGTTGGATCTCAACTTGGAAAATCAAAACTCCCATGATGTCTCTTTCTTTATAACAATAGGATTTAGTTATATTTCGTGGCATCGATGCACAGACAAGTTCAAGTTCAAGTCAGAAGTGGACCAAAAATATCCACAAGGTTGGGTCGGACATAACACGCTAATTCCAACAAAGTACTTGCAAGTAAATGAGTAAATGCAGATAATTGAATCAACTTTTAATGAACTACAGATCCAATCCTTATAGACATGCTGTCGTGTTGCTGTGCATATTCATATTGTTAAATTCCAGTAATCCTAAAACACATGTTAAAGTGCTTTTGCTTCACCTTTTCACGTGTGGTTTGCTGTCTGCATATTTAGCTTGATTCTCTGGAGCGTAATGAGACCGAACTGAACACCATCATGGAAAAGAAACTCGCCCACCAGCTCCGCGACGTCACCGAGGCAACCGCCCGACTCTACGGCAATGACTTGCAGATCGCTGAACGGCTGCTGTCCCGCCTCCTGAGCTTTGAGACCCAACAGAGTGGCTTCGGGCTCACCGCTACTCAGGATGCACATTT
The DNA here is from genome assembly GCF_009769545.1 of Cyclopterus lumpus. Taxonomy (NCBI): domain Eukaryota; kingdom Metazoa; phylum Chordata; class Actinopteri; order Perciformes; family Cyclopteridae; genus Cyclopterus; species Cyclopterus lumpus. The sequence goes on from NC_046972.1 coordinate 8,324,784, forward strand.
CAATGAGGTAAGGCGGAGAATACATGACTCCAATGATCCTTTTCTGTCATTTTATGTTTGTTTTTTACCAAAAACTGACGTTTGCTGATGCGTTTCTGAAGAAGGGTGAGAGCGGGGAGAAGACCAGGCAGGTGTAACGCTTTAAGATTGTCTTGCATTGGCATACGGTTGAAGACATGCGGATACACAGTGGTTGCTATTAACTAGGGCTGTTTTTCTGTTATGATTTACTTCAAGAAACACCTTCGGGGTAAAGAGCAACACTGTCATTTTGACAGGAGACAAAGCTGCAGTTCAATAGTTGTTGTGTTTTCTTCCTAATTGAGTTAAAAACCCGGAAGGATTAAAGTGACAGCCATGACGAGAGCTGGTGGTATTCTCTTGAATGTGAAAGGAAAGGCGCTTCAATGCTTTCTTTATTATCTTCTTTAGCAGAGAGCTAACCGGACCATCCTTTACCAAATGATTGCGGCAGCAACATTTAAAGCAACGCACCATTTGATCGACATTGCATTCTTTGAGGGTGTGGTTCAGTCTTTTTGAAGGCTCACTTTAATTGTACCGCATCAAGTTTGTCACTGTATTCCGTTCTGATGCGTTTTTAAGTCTCCATAGCCTCGTGTAAAAGCAGATTCTCTAAGCACTGCGCTGGTCCTTGTGAAGTCTAACAATCTTTCTGTGATTTCATGGCGTCTTCCATCGAGGTCAAGGGAAAAAGTGGTTCGGAAAAGACGTAGGGCGTGTTTTCTCTGACTTTTTTGACCGCAGCCAGAAATGATTGGGAACATTATTTGACACAACAAACACTACTAAGAGTCAGAGAAAGATGTCAGGAATTGTCAAGTATTTTTGATAATTTAAAATGCTCACTTTTAAACCACAACTATCAGTACAAGGGCAATTTGTGAAAGTTTGTTTGAAAGACGGGCCAGATAGTGAAGTGTGACGCCAATAATCCGTTGGTGCTGTTGATTTTAATGTGTGAAAATCAAAGTTATGAAACGCCGCACCTGCTCTGTTTTAAACCGACTTCATCGGCATTCTTAACTGAGACACGAAGCCAACAAGCTGATCAACATTTGTGAATCCTATTTCATGGAGATAATCTCCAAATGGATGACAAATTGATATTTTGGTAATTTAAGAACTAAACCGGATTTCCACTCTATAGTATATAGTAAATATGATTGATATAGTGAACCTTTATGGGGTACAGACCCGGCGACGAGACGGTACAACGAGATGTATTTTCTCTGAAATGGGAGGTAACATTGCTATGGCGATGCAGTGACAGTAGCTCATGAAATACTGCAACGTGTCATCTCCCCGTATTAACTGACAGAGTCTCGTTTTACCTGTTACGAGTGCTTCAGCTGAAGATGCAGGAGCGGAGTCAATTTAGCTGGTTGCCGTTTTGACATACAGGAGCCAGGAGACATCTTCATATAATTGTTATATAAATATTAAGCTTACACTTGTCAGCCAACACACAATTTTGTCTGACAAAAAATGTGTTGCCCATACATCATGAAGTAAAACGCCTGTCTTAGCTGTTAAACTACTCTTTCAATTTACTGGCTCTCGTTTCAATAATTGGCACATTGCGTGTCACTATGGAAACGGTTATGCAAAATTGACTTGCTGAAGATAGGTGTATTTATTTTCATTCATGAAGAGAATTTTAATATCCTATCCTGGTCAGGGAAAAAAGCATCCGCGCACACACATCTGTGCAAAATTCTATTTAATAAACCGTCTTTTGGTCAGAGACCTTCGAGTTAAGGACAGGAAGCAGGTGGATGTAGCAGCACTCAAGGTTAAAGAAGCATCCCTTGATTGGCCTGAGGGCATCCATCAGGTGAACTGGTGCGGCTACACATTCAGGGTATTTCTTGATAATCAGTGTGCCACATAAACATTAAAGTGTAATTATGGCACCACATCAGAATGTAACTGCCAAAGGCTGCAAAGTCATTTGGCATGTGGATGAGAGGGCACTTCAACGTTTCCGAAATAGTTTCTTGCAAGCTTATTGCCAGTCTGTCATTGGTTAAGCTGCCACACATGCCTCAGGTTGCCCATCACTGGTCTGTAGAGACACTCAAGGTACGAAATTTACAACATATACAACAAGATAAAATATGCAACAATGGAGATAAATGGGAAGTAAATATCAACCATCACCAAACATAGAGCATATCGCTTCTATTGATCCCCCTGAGTGACGGTCTTCGGACAACCATCATAAATAACTGCAGAGAGAAAGAACATTATTTAAAATGATGCTTATCATTTGATGAACTTTTTAATTGAAAACATAATAAAAACGGTACTAATAATGTGGAAATGTTTTTCTTTTGACTCGACACAGGCAGAGAAGTAAATGAATGCGAGAGACTAAAATATGTGAAAGGAGGTAATTGCAAAGTGGAAAGTGGAAAAGCTCCACAGAAGAGAAAAACAGATACATCATGTTGAAATTCTCATTCAGACCCAGTGTTCAAAACCAATCTTCTATAGTGTATATAGTGTTTTTGAGAATCAATACACTATCACAAAACATAATATCACGATACTCAAGTGTATAGGATATATTGGTACACCTCTACAGTAGCGGTAGCATTAGAAGCAGTGATGAGCTCCAGCTCGTTTATGCAGCCGGGAGGTGATTAATTAAAAAAGGGGCCGTGGTTGGTAGTTTTGCTCTCTCTCTTTTTCTTTTTTTTTTTTTTTTTTGCAATTGACCCAGAGAAGCATTTCATAATGTATGATAACATGGATAATTTAGCCACCTGATGACAACTGTAGCCACACCCTGCGGTGCTGAAACCATTCATGCTGCCGTTACAACTAAGCACAGTTGCTATAGAAACTGAGTGAGTGTGATAGTAGCATGCCATCGTTACATTCAAAGAATGTCTTTTTGTAATTATAGTCACATATTTTTGAAGACTGTATTACTGCATACGCCTTTTTGTTTTCTTTCCAAAACACACAGAATTAAAGGTAATTTATATTTTTAATATTCTCGCATTAATAGAGCCAGTGACCTTAAGAACTCCCTCTGGTTTACGGCATGAGGTGTAACCGTCACGTGATATCTTGTCTGCTATAAATTCAGTGGGTAAAAGGTAGAAGAGTGTATCTTTTCACAATAACATAAAAAGCACTCACCTGTATCTGGTTTAATACACACTTGTTGCACATGCTGAATTCCCACATACACACTGTGGCACCGGTTATGACACTGTGAAGAAAAGAGAAAGGATGCCATCCTGTGTGATGCATCTCTTCTTACAGCAGTCAGGGGATGACTCCTTAATCATGAAATTAAAAAGAATAACCAATGTTGAATTAGTCAAATGAACATGAGCATGTTGTTGGGGCACTAGAAAGCATCACAGTCGGAGCCCATACGCATAATACAGTTCACCGCTTCATGTGATCAATACATCATCTTCGGCTAAACAGGACAGTTGCTATAGCAACACAGCAGTAGCATTAATGGCATCCTATAGTGAAACCTTTTTTCCTTTCACTGTCATAACATTTCACTTTCCCACTTCACCTGACAGTAAATCAGAAACATGGCCGTTGGTGTTTATTTGGTCGGCAGCGTAAAGCAGATATTTGTTGTCACAATAGTGCAGTGTTGATTTTTTTTTTATTATCATTCTGCAGTTTTCAGAGAGAACAAAAACCTGAATTCAACTAAATTCCTCAACCTCCGGCTCTAAAATCACCATCATGTCGAGTTATTGATTTCTTTTCTCACCAATAACAACAATATATACAATATATCCGGAAATACTTGACCGCAGCTATTAGCCCAGACGAACAGGTAACGTCGAACACAGTTACTATAGTAACAGGGCCAGTGGCTGCAGGAGAAACAAAGGGAGGCAGAGAGGGAACAAGAGTTTTCACTTCAGGAATGAAGCGGTGAGTGGAGGAAGACATCTTTCATGTCTCTTAAAATAAGGCAGAGAGATTTGGATATGATATGTTATCTATGTTCTATGTTCATTGAAAACATCTGACATTCATTATGGCACCAATGCACGGCACAATGTTCCTAATTGTCCATAATTGTTCCTCGTGGTGTGATCTCTGCTGTTGAGAAGAGAAGGAAATTCATCTGAAAGAACACTTTGAATATTGAATGTTTGGGCTGGCATTATGTTCCAACCTGTTCTCCATGCTGCCTCTCCTTCAGCCCCTGTGCCTCCTTCTCTTCCTCTAATCCTGTCATCTGCTGCCTCTTTAAAACTCTTCACGTCTCTGTCCTTTTGTTACCCTCCATTGTTTCCCCCCCTGTTCTTTTCTTTTCAACAGGTAAATACTTGCAGCGTACGGCCTGCTGTGGTTGTGGAGCTTAAGATTCCACCGTCACATTTGTCATGAAGAAATATTGTCTTGTTGTTTTTTTTATATTAGTCCTGTGTTTCAGTTCCTGTTTAGTGTGCTTTTTAAGACCTCAGGAAGCTCCTCCATGCTTGTTCTAAAATATATTTGTTCATAACAGTGTTTTTAACCTTTTAAGCTGCAACAAATCAGTACAAAAACTTGGATTGGAGCTTTAAGCATCTGTCTGTTGTGATCATCCATTTTGTCTCTCGCTCTCTTCTCTTTCACTTGCCACTTACTTATCCGCCATCCCTGTTTCTGACTTCTCTCTCCTCTGCAATTCACTATGTTCTTCCTATACTGCACTCTATATTGGTTTCCTGGTTTGTCTGAAGGTTTTCTTGTGTATTCTTCATCCCCAGAGCATTCTGAGAGACTGCAGTGCCTTATTGGGTCTGGTGTAGTCAGACTGCAAGGAATCACATTTAGCACTTTCCCTCTCTCTCTCTCTCTCTCTCTCTCTCTCTCTCTCTCTCTCTCTCTCTCTCTCTGTCTGTCTTGATCTGCAAGGCTGTGTAGTCTATATATATATATATTAACAGGTTTCCATCCAGAGACACAATCAATTACATGAATATCAATGAAAACACAACTATAATTGAAGTCTAGACTTGTTTGGATGCTATTTTTAAGTTCTGTTTCTACTTTTTGACCTTGTTCTCGTGGTCCTGGTCACAGCAGCGCGACAAAAGGCTTCACAAGGAGGCTTACATCCGATGTCTTGTTTCCTCGACCAGAATTAGTAACACACTCAAGTTTTCTGTCTTTCTCCTGTTTCACTCCCTCTGTTCATGCTGAATGCTCCAGACAGCATGACATATGGCCAACGCTAGCTGACATAACAGAATAATTCAAATGTGCCCAGCTGAAACGAATACCTGACGACCTCACTCTATTTTCTCTCGTAGATGGGTTAAAAACAGAGGTTTTGTTTCCAGTTCGTTTTCTACTTTACTGGTAGATTACAGCCATGCGTAGCCTATCGCTTCAACCTCTGACGAAACTTATTGGCTCCAAATCAGTTGATGGAAATGAGCCTAATACGTGTATCTTTTTATGCAACATTTCAAAAGTTTCCCTTTGTCAAAATTCCCTTGAATGACAATTGAATGGCGACACAGCTACTATCTATATCCTCAGTCTTTGGATAGTTTGACCTGTTGTCATATCTTCAAATCATTCAACTCTCTTCCTTTCCTTTTGCTGATCTAGGATGTTGACACGTGTTAACATCCAGTATCTTATTGTTTTCTTTGGTCGTCTCTAATAAACAAGCCCATGTGTTCACTTGCCTTCTCAGAAATTGCCAGAAGAAGCACCCAAAGCCAAACTCTTGTTTATTTCCTTTTTTCTTTCACTGATTGTTTCTCTTTCTGCTGCTTGCAGAACATCGTGCGGGGCTGCAGTGTGCTGTTGGGTCCCGGAACCTCTGGGCTCTGGCGGGCTCTCGCTCAGAGTCAGAACCACATCCCGGGCGGCGGTCCGGCCGAGCTGACGGAGCTGCTGGAGCAGTACGCCCAGATTCTGGCCCAGAACATGAAGCTCACCTACCTCAACCCTGTGGCGCTGGTTGCTCCAAACATAGGTGAGTTAAGAAGGGTTACACACACACACTCAGGCACAATACAAAAGCTAATCCTTTCCCAAACCCAATACAAGAGACTAAGGCAGTAATAAAATCTAAATATTTACAGATGACTTGCAGCGGTGTTCTCATAACACTGTAAATCGCTGCTGTGAAATCAGCTTTAGAATGACTCGGTGTAAAGAGGGAGATGAACAGCACTAATGCAAATGATGATGGCAGCAGGACAGAGAGATGAATTTCACACTCCTACACACACACACACACACACACACACACACACACACACACACACACACACACACACACATACACACACACACACACAAACCCTGAAGCACTGTAGCACTTTCCGGCACACATCATTTAGATTTACAGATGCCAAACACACACATGATCACACACAGTAACAGATATTAAAACACACACACACACACACACACACACACACACAGGTTTGGCCATATGCCCTGTGTTCATTTAGTTTCCTGGCACCCTGTCACTTGTGCGTCTTTCTCTTTTCCATGTTTTTCTGTCACTTTAGCAGTGTTGAAAATACCATTAAAATAAATCTGTGCCACATACATCAACAAGGTGTTGAAATAGCAACAGCAGCAGCTCTGGCAGGGATGAAGCCAGACTATGAATTTCACACTCAGGTAATGCTCTCAGCCACACACACAGATTGGATTTCTATAAATCACCGTCCATCCAAAACTCATGAAACTCATCAAAGTTACCAGCTAATAAATCTCCAGCTTCCTCCCGAGTAGTTTGGTAAGTAATTTGGTTAATCCCAGACCTGAAAATATGAAATAGCTTTGCCTTCCATTTCCTGCTGTATGTAACTCTTGTCTCTCTCTTACTTCACTATTTATGCTTCCCCTTTGGATTACATCCAAAACGCTGTTAGAAAATCTAAAACTGACAGCATGATGCACATTCCCAGACGGCGATCATAGAATTAGCGGCATTGAAAGCAGAAGGAATAAGAAATACAGCCAACGTTCACACTCCTACACACACAAACACAGACAGTTGATGCTCTCAGCCAAATGGGATGGAATGGATAACGTTTATAAAGATACGGATGGACACACCCATCTGTTAGCTCCCATTATATATTTATTTTTCATTGTTTGTTTTTATTAAAATGCCAAATCTTCACGTCAAATCTTGACCAATAAACTCTTTGTTTCGCCATCAAAAATTTTAAATCTGAAAAACAGACACTCTATCGTCGCACACACACACACACACACACACACTGAAATAAAATGATGACTGTTTGGTTGGTCAAGTGTTCACGCATTATTGAACACTCCACATTGACTATGTACTTCCTGTTTGCCACCACATTTCCCATAATACGACGGTTCCTCTGGTCCTGTGTGTGTGTGTGTGTGTGTGTGTGTGTGTGTGTTTATGGAGTCTGTATTGGGTTTACACATTCCACAAGTCCACAGAGATTCAATTGGTGTATTGAAACCGGCGCTTCAGGTTTCAGGTTTTCAGGGAAATTACCTAATTTGAGTAAAACTGGCAAATCTACTTTTACATTTTCTTCACGGTTTCCAGTCAGAAGCTGAAAGGACCTTTTCTGCTTCTGTAGCTTTGGACCAATTTAAACATGGTGTATATTGAATGGTGATGTCAACTGTTGATTAAAGAGGTTTCAAATGTGCCGCTAGAGCTGCAGGTTTAGCAACAATGCATTTGTAACACTTTAATTTTGAGACACACAGCTCAGCATAAAACAGGATAAAGGATGCTGTTCTTCCAGTGGACATATAGCCGCCCTTCAGTTCCTCACAATGTCAGATGGAGGGAGTCGTGAACGCGTGATGTAAAAATCACTTTCAACTTGCTGACCCTGTATTTAGTATAAATAAGCTAAATATGAGTAATAACTCAGCAGCACTGACTGATTTGTTGTAAGAGTCTGCACTATATTCAATAAATCATTTTCCGCAGGCATTTAGGGAATCATTGATTGGAGGTTTATGCACACCGCACATTAACAAACACCCGCCACCCAATTGTGTCCAAATGTGTGTGTGTTCATGTGTTTACTGCTCCTGTTGTTTTGTCAGTCATGAACCTGGACCGTCTGGAGAACCAGACCCACGTGCGCCCCGGCGTTTCCCCACGTTACCACACCACCCTGTTTCGTGGCCAGGCTTTGTGGGATCCCAACACTCATGTGATACTGCCCCCTGCTGCCCTGGTGCCACAACGACAGCAACAACTACACAACTGGAAAGAGAAGGAGCGGACCGAGAAAGAGCGTAAGAACAGACGCACACCTGGAAGTAGAAGCTTGATAGTGCAAGTGGCCAAAACTGAGAGGAAATACTCACGCAGACTTCTCCATTTCAGCCTTGGCCCCTCAGAACGCTGCTCTGGCCCCCATCAGTATCTCAGCCAATCAGACAGGAGAATACACTGCAGCCCGGCGCACAGTTTCAATGCCAGAGCCGCCCCATCACCATCGTTATCTTGCTGATCTATCGCAGTCTGGGCGGCGCCCCCTCCCTCCCAAGTACCACACGACCGACGAGGAGTGGAGTGAGGTGGGAATCAATCACACTCAGAACAATAACAATCAGATTACAGTAGAAAGGACGGGGACATGCTGGAGAGAGAATCGGGAGAGCCTGCGTGTCCTTTATTCAGCAGCAAGCAGCAAACCAGAATTACTTTGCAGGAACATCACATTAGAAAACACAGTCATGCACTATATATATGTTTATCTTTAAATAACAACTTGCCAGAATTTGATCCCCAAAAAATACATCCCCAAATAATGGAAAAAAATACAAGGTGACGTCTGCAAATTGCTCATGTCTGATCACCCCCGAAGATATTTTATTTACAATGATACAGAATGACACAGACAAAAAAAACAAATCCTTACATTTGAGAAGCTGGAATTACAACTGGCATATCTGCTCAATTAATTTTGTAATAAAACAATAAATAGACCTTTTTCACAGCAGTTTATTTGTACTTGTCATAAAAAGAAAAGCACAGGTGAACTTGATAACAATAACGATTGCTCGGTCCATAAGGTTCCCAGTATGCTCCTCAGTGAGTCACTTGATTTATAGTTGATTGACTATTAGCTCCAGCATTATTTCCAATATCACCTTCCTTACATGTGTTTTTTTCCTCCCCCTTCTCTCATGGTATCTCTCTTTCTCTCTCAACTCTCCTCCCATCCCTCTCCCCTCTGCTCTTCCTCTCCTCACCTCCGGGCCTTGGTCAGAGATAAACAAACTGTCCAATGGTCAGCGGATGTCAATGACCAGTCATTTACGTCTAGCATATCGTCTCCGCTCCCCTTGACTTTGCCTTTTTTTACTGTCCTTACCGAGACATCAAACTCTGCCTTCTGTCTGATTTAGCAGATGTACGGTAACTGTGCTCTCTCTCCCTCAGGCTCCCAGACACCCGGTAATGAACTCCCAGTAGTCAGTATCTCTGTCTACAACAACCAGACGTTTGTGGGTGGGCACTTGGACCAGCCCATCCTGCTTGAGTTCAAGCTACTGGAGACAGCCAATCGCAGCAAGCCACTGTGTGTGCAGTGGAACCACAGCAATCAGTGAGTACAGGTTACGCTTACACTGGTTCATATATTCCTACACACACACACACACACACACACACACACACACACACACACACACACTGACTTTGGCTCAGTGGTGATTACGGTTGTCCTCCAATCAGAGGAGCGGCGGTTCGACCCCCGGCTCCACTAGCCCATGTCGATGTGTCCTTGGGCAAGATACCTAACCCCTGAAATGCAATGACTTTACACTATACATATATCGATAATATGATATATGTATATTTTTCATATAAAATGTGTTGTGAGATACAGTATTTTAATATAAAATATAATCTTGATTTGGGTTTTGCTTTTAAGTATGAAATATATTCAATATCTGCCTTTAGAATTTCTTGCACCGGACTTATGGCAGCCACCCTTATTATACACTTTTGTTTTTGCAGACCTGTCATAGCAGAGGTGTAACCAATAACAATAAAGATGGTTCACTTCCAAACCATCTTTGTGCACAATATCAGGGCCCCGGAACCGGCTCACCTGTATGTCCTTAATGTTATTAACTATACCCGTGTGTTATAACTGTCAACATGTCCGCAGTGAAAAAGGTTTATTTATTATATACGGAAGTAGCGCTGTGGCATTGACGTTAAACACAAAGTGGCACAATCTGCTGTCAAACAAAACCTGTACATTTTTACTCAGTGCCACATACACCCAGTAACACACACGTTTATGCTGACAGGAGAGAGCATGAAGTCCTTGCCTCACACACAAGCAGCAACAGCGGACTCTTTTTACTAGTCCTGTTAATGTTGATACATCATAAACTCGCATAAAAACTAACATGTGTTTTTTCGACACACAGAGGATACAGATAGTGTGTTCATGTCTTTGTGTCTGCCCATCTGTTCAAATTGACCTTTTACTAATAACCATCTGTCTCTCTCCCTGCAGGTATGAGATAGGAGGCTGTTGGACTGTCAGGGACTGCATGGTGGTGTACAGGAACACCTCCCATGTCCGCTGTCAGTGCCAGAGACTGGGCACCTTCGGGGTGCTGATGGACAGTTCCCATAGAGAGGTTAGCTGTCACTACTCACACATATGTGCTCCACATATTTATTTAAGTCAGATGCCTCGCTATCATAATGAGGCATGTCGTGGATTAATTGTACATTTCCTAGCAGTGATCATGCAGCGTGTAACAACGCACATCTGGTTTTGCCAGTGACTCTCAGAGTTCTTCTTTTGAACATCTCAGCCGGTAATTGCTTGCGATGTAGTCGGTGTAAAAGTTTGAAATCCCAGCGAATTAATCCTGCTTGACATTCTGAGGGCTAAAGGAAGTCTTACAGCTGTAGACGGTTTAATGCAAGCCCCCTGCCCGTCCCAGCATACTAAGTGATGGTGCATTTGAGAGCAGGGAAGGTGTTTGTTGTGTTTAGTGCTCTCTGTGCAAAGGCAGCGATCAGAAACTATTTCATGCTTTTGAACCCCCTTAAATGTAATACGTATGTCCCGCTATTTTTTATTGTATTGTATATTTGTACACAATATAGAAATTTCCCCCTGGGGATGAATAACGTATAATCTAATCTAATCTAATCTGGTTTCCCCAGACAGGTAGATAGGGCGGCTAGTTTGCTTCGTCTGTTGTTGGAGTCGTCGGCTTGCTTTTATTTTGTCTTTCAAATGCCTCGAGAATTGCTCATAATAAAGACATAAATGACTTTAAATAGTTTGAATACGGAGATGCTTTGCCTCTCTCAATCCTTTCAAAACCTTTTTAATACTCAGCTTTACAAAGCAGCCAGTATTCTGTGCAGTTCAACAGCGTTAGATATCATAATTAACAATAATTGATTGATTTTTTTATCAATCTGAAACAACTGAAGTGCTGGTGCAGAGACCTCATCTAAATTGCTCGCTTTCCAAATAATTGAATATTTCTGTCATAAATATTGTCAGCTCACATTCAGTGGCATTTACCCAGACTCCAGTAGCAGCATTTCACCCAATTGAAATGATTCATTTGCAGCTCTTTGCCTTATTTCCCCTTGTGGTTTTTAATCTTTTTTCCCAATCTTACTTTTCCCATTTTACACTTTTTCTCTCTCTTGCTTACTCCCCTTCTTTCCTCTGGCCTTCCTTTCCATCTACTCCCACCGACATAATATCAATTTGATAATTCCCTCTCTCCCTTCTCACATCTCTGTATGAGCAGCAGTTGGAGGGGGATCTGGAGACGCTGGCCATGGTCACATATTCCTCCCTGTGCCTCTCCATGCTGGCCCTCCTCCTCACTGTCCTGGTGCTCTCCTGCCTCCGAGGCCTCAAGTCCAACATCAGGAGCATCCATTCCAACACAGCGGCAGCCATGTTTTTGTCGGAGCTGGTGTTTCTGCTCGGGGTCAATCAGACGGAGCAACAGGTAGCCGCTGGTGGGGGGTTGTGTGCTTGTTTTAAAGTGAAGTCTTTGGCTTTCTAGCCGTCTTCTTTTTCATCGATGTCCCTCAAAAATACTGACACAATGAGATTTTTGATAAATAGCTCAGTGGATGAAGGACAGCTAGAACAGGAAAAGACAATAACTACGATAAGATGATCTCTAGTCTCTTTGATATTGGTATATTGCCCAGCCCTATTCTGTATACTGTAGAACATAATATATCCATCTTTCGCTGGTGCCGCTCCAAATGATACGTCACATTGTTCCATCCTGCTCACTTTATGCATCTCTACATCATATGTGTTATTCTGCTGCTTACTTCCTCTAAGTCTTCCTACGTCCTACGTGTGTGTGTGTGTGTGTGTGTGTGTGTGTGTGTGTGTGTGTGTGTGTGTGTAAAGAGCAGTGAATCTTAGACAGAGGGTACTACAAATATGTGCTCACTCAGCATGAAATCCAATTAATTAAGCTGTATCCCCCACAAAGTCGACTGTACGGCTGTTAACGGTGGGACTGGTTACTTCTAGCTGAACAATATGTTCTGTTATTCATGTGCATCATGCTTGGGAGAGCATGTTAGTGCACGCAGCGGTCGTGTGTGTTTGTGTGCACATTTGTTTTTACATGTTTGTGCACAATTTAATCTTTCTTTTAGTCTGTGTGTGTGTGTGCGTGGTTGTGTGTGTGTGTGTGTGTCTGTGTGTGTGTGTGAGAGTGTGAAATTCATCGTCTGGCTGTATTCCTGCCAAGGCGGCTGCTATTTCTGTGTCGTTAGGAGTATGTACAGAGCTTCTTTTAACCTCATCCGGGAAGTACGAGTTTGCTTTCCTTAACTTAACGCTGTGGAGCACTCAGCTGTAAAAAATTTAATAATACCTATTAACCCATAATATTAGGTGTATTTCTGTATGTATGGCATAACTATGTGGTAAAGCCTGTTTTTGTATACTCCTGTGTAGATTAGATACTTCACAAATGAACTTTAGAGCAAAATGAACAGTTTTTTGTATTGTTTGACAATATGTCACTCAGCCTTATTGTTTTAGTCTTCGTTGTTTACTTGTGAAAAACAGCACCCCCGTTCTCTTCGAAGACGAGGACGTGCACTTTAAGACGAGTAGGTGCTGCAAGTCAGAGCCACTTGAGCTCAACTGGCATCTTTCCTCATCTGGTTAAACAAACAAAACAGACCGGAGTTCAAATAAATCACTTTAGACCAAATTGAATGCGGCCTGAGGGTAATTTCTCAGAGATTATTCATGAGGAAGTTACTGCCAAAACAAACAGCAGCACTTGACTGACAAAAGGGGTTTGGACGTTTATCTCCGGCCCCGACAAAACGTGCTCGAATTCATTCCTGATAATATGCATCCAAACCATGGTCAGATATGTATATAGTAGCATCTCTAAAAACCTGATTTGACATCCTCTCTCGTGCATCAACGCTGCTTCAGAAGACGAAAATAAATCAATCAATCACGGACCAAAATATATGGTATAATTCAGAATATGTATTACTTATGCAGAAATGTTGTTGCAGATAATTTCACGAAAGATTTTGATTTGGAGTAAATATGTTTTTTCAAAGTTGATCATTCCACTTAAAACCAGTTAAATGATCTGAATGCATTGCTGTTTTTACTGTCGGTGCTTTCCTTCGTAAACATAATCATAGTTAACGCACTCTTGGGTGTTATTACTATAATTCATGAATTCATAAAGACATTAATTTAGATTCATATCGTTCAGTTCTGAGCTTTTCCTGGAGACATACTGTAACATGCTGCCGTTAACTAACTGCTCATGAGTCGCGTTGGTAATTAAATCACGAGTGTCTGTTACTTCATCGCTGGCACCTGCTGCCGTGTTTCATCAAAGGCTTGTTGGTTGCTTGCCAAGATGTCCGCTCGGCACCTGTCAATCAATGCAGAGATTGATATTTTGTTATTGCTCTTTTTCTTCCTCACCTCTCCTTCCCTTCTTCTTTGTTTCATCCCTTTGCTTCTCCTCTTTTCTCTCTCCATCTATCTCCATCTAACCTCCTGTCTCCCTTGCTTTAATTCTTCTCTCTGCTCCTCCTCCAGTTCCTGTGTACGGTCGTGGCCATTCTCCTGCATTACTTCTTCATGTCCACTTTTGCCTGGATGTTTGTGGAAGGCCTTCATATCTACCGCATGCAGACTGAGCAACGCAACATCAACTACGGTGCGATGAGGTTCTACTACGCCATCGGCTGGGGCGTCCCCGCCATCATCACAGGTGAGACACGCGCACAACATTCAGCTCACATGCACACGCGTAGGGTCTGATATTTGTCGGGAAGCGTGTCTCTGCATCCACTGCAACACACTGTCATGTATATGTGCACGGACACACACATCACACACACGCATTCACAATGAGTCTGTGTAGATTAGGCTTCTGTGACATTTTAATATAGAGATAGCAGAGCACACACAGACACACAGACACACACACACACAGACGCAAGCAATTTCTTCCTCGACACATATGGCAAGCAAGTCATTTCTGTCTGCTGTCTCCCTCCCTGTCTCACCCGGATACATGCTGTCAACTCCCCTCTATCTGTTGCTCGTTCTGTCACACACACACACACACACACACACACACACACCGACCGCTGTCTCACCTTGCCTCAAGAATGGATCTGTCTCCCACCACACACAAATGCACACGCACACACACGCTGGCTCATGTCTTTTTCCTCCGGCTCAGAGGTGCGTTTTAATCTGTCTGTCCCTCTTTATTTAGGCCCTTCCTGTCTTTCTTACTTTTGCGATTTCAATTTAAAAATGTGCCATTCCCATGAATGTCAAAACCTTGACAGTTGTCCAAACGAGAAATTAAGACTTCACAGTTCACGCCACAAATCTCCCAGCGACCCAGTAGAGCAACATCATAGAGGTGTGGTTGTGTTAAATGTCTGAAGGCACCATTGTGCATTTACAGCCACTATTTCCAGTTTGCAGATTTTCTTAAACATGATGTTTTGTGGCCTAAAATGACTATTTCGAAAAATATCTACTGATTAAAATGGCTGCATTAAGATCCATTCCTTTCCTGCCAAAGCCATCCAGTCACAGCCTGTGCTGCCTCTCTATTCCTGTCTGATCTGACTGTCTGGTCTCTTCGATGCAGGCCTGGCGGTGGGCCTGGACCCAGAGGGATACGGGAACCCGGACTTTTGTTGGATCTCCATCTATGACAAACTCATTTGGAGCTTTGCTGGTCCTATAGCCATCGTCATTCTGGTAACCGTCCCTTGTCTATTATGCTGATGTGCGCACACAAACTTATAGTGAACCCTGACCCTGACCTTTTATTGATGACGGTATTCATTTACTTTTTTCTTTCACTTATTTGTGTATATTCTGAGCAAAATGGAACCAGAGTCGAATAAAAGAGCATTTCATAGACTTGAATGACTATTTGGTCCACATTGATTTAGTTTTCATTTGATTCTCCTCATCACTGAAATTGCAGTATTGGATGAGTTGGACTGCCTTAATAAAGTTGCCTTACCGTCCGTATTGATTTCCCTTTATCTAGATGAACGGAGGGATTTTCATGATTGTAGCCAAGATGTCCTGCAACCCCTCTCAGAAGGAGACTAAGAAGCTCCCTGTCATGTGAGTACCCGCTCACTCTGGTTCAATGACTCTTCTCACGTTCTAAAAGGTTCTTTGTTGGCTGTTTTTCATCATGGTATGCAAATGTGTATAAAGATGGTACCGTATGAAGATTAGGAAGCTGGTGTTAATAATTTTTTTTTTTCAAAGAAGCGTTTCCTGAAACCACCTTTAGCATGACAAATACAAATGTAAGCACTACACAACATACATAACAAATAACTGCAAACAAGTTTTCAAACTTGTATTTTCATTTTTCTGCATTACAAAACGGTTGTGGATGCAGTTTTGGAAACGACTGGTGAACTAACAGGGAGCAGATGATCGTGTCAGGCCTTATTGATCATATCACATGCGCATAAAACAGCAGAAGGAAATCGCTCTCGCTGCGCCATCTGTGTCAGCATTCATCCTACAGGTTCTTTATGACGCCTTTTTACTGCTGGTTCTTGCTACTTTAGTTTTTTCTGTCTCGAAATTGTTCCATTATCCTAGTCTTAGATAATTAGATAACTAGCCAGCAGGGAAATGAAACAAAGTAATCAGAGTTATTATAAACATGTGCTGGTGCCACTCATAGCTGAACCGTGTCATTCTCTTGTGCATCCAAGTTGTAAAGATGCAACATGTTGATGTCCGACCTTCTGACCTCTGGGTTTCTCTCTCCAGTGCCACTATTCGCAATGCCTTCCTGCTGTTGCTGGTAGCAACCTCCTGCTGGCTGTGCGGTCTGATGTCGGTGAACAACAGCATCCTGGCGTTCTACTACATCTTCGATGTCCTCTGCCTCGTGCAGGTATGAACAAAGTGTATGTTTGAATATAGAAACGTTGGTTTACTCTGGCGCCGATTCCCCTTCCACCCGGTTCCTTACAGCTTTTACATTTGCGCATATGGTACCTAAATAATAGTGTTTGTTTTATTGCTGGGATGAAAAGAAGAACAAGGTGGTGCTTATTCCAAAGGAAAATACATTGTGAAAAGAGTGTTCCCTTCTTGCGCTCTCTCTCTCCCAGGGTCTGTCGGTGATGCTGGTCTTCACGGTGTTTAACTCGGAGGTGAAGGAGGCCTGGAGCGTAGCCTGTTTGGGTAAGAAGAGCCCCGGAGAAGACCAACCAAGACCCCCGCAGAACACTGTGAGTTACACAGAGCCTCCCATTTTGCTGCAGCTCGCGTCAGATATCTTGGTTTAAATTGACATTACTATGCAATCATTTGCACAACTCCTTGTGTAAATATAGATTTAAAGATGTTTTATGATTTGTACGAGCTATAATATCCTAATGTGATGGTCATTGTTGCAGGGTGAATCTAAGACCCTGATGCTAAGCTGTAAATCGCCCCGCTGCATGAACCTGCAGCCATATATGTTTTATTCTGTTCTACAGTATTGTCTTTTCTCGATGCACATTCTGTCTGTGTCCATTACTAGAACGGCACGAATGCCCTCCTGCCTTTCATTCCTCCTTCCCTCTATCCACCCATCCATCGTTCCTGTCCTCCCTCTCCTGCCTTCAGGGTTTGTCGCTGACCCAGATAGAACAATATACTGACCAGTGGGGGTCTCAGTCTCAGGTCCACTTCTACAAAAGCACTGTGCTGTGCTAGTGCTGTGTGTGTGTGTGTCTGTGTGTGTGTGTGTGTGTGTGTGTGTGTGTGTGTGTGTGTGTGTGTGTGTGTGTGTGTGAGAGAAGGTGTGAAAAGGTGTGTATGCATGTTCACAATCCAATCTACTTTTTATCCTTACTTCTATCCAGTAAACTTCGTATGTAGCCTCAGTGTGTGTGAAGGTGTGTGTGAAGGTCTGTTAGTATATACGAAGTTCATTTCACCCTTTTAACCCCCATTTTCTCTGAGAGCTCTTCCTCTCCATCACTGAGACATGGAGGGCAAAAATAACTGATCCTTTCCAAAGTATTATAAGACACAAATGACCAGCTATTCGCATCGTTTCCGACTCGACTGCTCCTGTGCGATACGTTATTTGTGACCACGGTGGCCTATTGCAGTATAGAAAGCTGAAATCTTGACCCATTTCCAGTCTAGTAGCTTCTGCTCCATTAGTTTAGCCTTCTTTTTCTTTTCTTTGTCGGTCAGCATTCAGTCACGATAATAGCTCCGACAATTCCCGGGGCACCGTAGTAAAATATCACGGTCGGTTGCTTTTGAATGCTATCCAAAAGAAAGATGTCTTGACAAGGTCCTTAAATTGTAGCCACCTATAATAGTACTCAGTGATATGGATAGAAAACATCAGTATCAGACAGAAGTCTTTTATGGGAATATGAATCATGATAACATAGCGGAGGCTAGAGGCGCACAGCGTAGCTCATAGCGAGAGGAGCATTTCGACTCAATACAGGAAGTATGATGTAACTCCAGACGATTCCATGTTCAAAAAACATCATGAGGGAGAAAATGTGCATTAAAAACTATGTGTTGTACCTTTCACTGTCATGGTTAAAGTAACTTTCTCAACCTTGTTGTGTGTGTGCATGTGTGTGTGCGTGTGTGTGTGTGCGTGTGTGTGTGTGTGCGTTCAGGCTCAGAACCCCTATCACAATGCATCTCTGTTGGAGCAGAGCGGGCTGCACCGCATCACCCTGGGGACCTCCACCATCTCCTCCGTCAGCTCCGCCAGGTATATACATTTAAAAAGGTTCACACAAACACACACACACACACACACACAGGATGCACGCACATGTCACAAACTTTTTTTCCTCCTGTAGTTCAAGAGAAAATGGTTTAATACAAGT
Source organism: Cyclopterus lumpus (assembly GCF_009769545.1). Lineage (NCBI taxonomy): Eukaryota > Metazoa > Chordata > Actinopteri > Perciformes > Cyclopteridae > Cyclopterus > Cyclopterus lumpus. The sequence continues at coordinate 8,343,211 of NC_046972.1, forward strand.
GATGAATCATCATTCAAATATCAATTTAAGTTTGACTGATTCTCTGTGGATTGGAGAGACAGTTGCTTCAGGGAGGACATTCCCTCGCTAACAGAAACCCTGTCGTGTTTTTTTGTGGGTCAGTGGGGTAAAGATGAAGAAGATTGGATGGAACAATGTACTGTAGTGTATGTAGAGCAAAACTAATGTACTCTGAGAGGGGCGGTTGGTGTGTTTATGGCTGAGTGCGTTTGTGTGTGTGTGTGTGTGTGTGGATGCCCTCTATTATATATCTGTACTGGCCTGCGTGACTACATATACAATATACTATGTGTGTGTGTGTGTTCTCACTTCTCTCCTCTCTCCCTGCTAGAGAAAATCTCTTAGCTCGTCAGACGCTGGAACAAAACATTGTCCAGACCGGAGCGACAGACCTGGATGTAGCCATGTTCCACAGAGACGGAGGTGAACGCACAAACACAACCATGGACACAAACGCACACTCTCAACAAGCAGCAGTGACACGTTCTCCATTTCTTCACCCGTGTTTTTTTTTGTTTTTTTTACTTTCTCATCACTTTTCTCCTTCCATATAAATGTAAAGGTTAAGCTCCCATCGCAATGGAGAATAGCAACCTGACAACGCTTTTTCTCCTTCCTCTTTCTTCTTCCTTTCCTTCCCTCCTCTCACTCATCCGCTCTCTCCTTCTCCTCCCAGGTGAGGATTCGGACTCCGACTCAGACCTCTCCATGGAGGAGGAGCGCAGTCTCTCCATCCCTTCCTCTGAGAGCGAGGACAACGTCAGACTCCGTGGGCGCATCCAGCGGCGATTCAAACGCTCCAATCACAGCGAGCGTCTGCTCACAGAGCCCGCCCACAACGGTACCAAAGGTAGACGAGCGCTTAAGCAAACGATTCATCTCAAAATGTTCTTAACCTGTGCAGGGTCGCTGGGGCTGGAGTGTATAGAATCTCACTTCAGGTGAGAAGCAGGATTCCCCATGGACAGGTCGCCAGTCTAACACAGGAATAACACATTTAGACTCACAATCACAGCTTTCATTAAGAGTCTCCAGTTAACAGACCTGCATGTGAACACAGACAGACCCTCAGCCAGCAGAGTCAAACAAGTTAGGACCCCGTTTCGAAAGCAGTCCGCTCTTTTATCTCAGATATGTAGAAACAAACAAAATGTGTGGCACAAAAACATACTCGACACACGTACAGCAAGAGAAAATGTCAGCGCTGGTAGTCATGCATAACACATGAGTTGATGCACTTCAAAGTATGTGATATGAATGTTGTGCATATGAAAAGGCCAGATGTGCAAATCTATAAATCCATACAAGTAATCCATTCTTAGCTTAATTGGCCTTCTGGATCAATGAGCTCCATTCAGAGTAAAACATATGAACGGATGGAGGAGGACAGGATCCAGATGGCCAGTACAGTCCAATCAATTCATCAGTGCAGTCGAACTGAAGGCTCAGAGCCTTTTCACTGAAGGTCACAGTTTAAAGATGGCAGCCTATTCGTTGTAACGAAGCTTTAAACCCCGGATCGATTCAGTAGAGCAGTCGACTGCAGTGTGAGAGGACTGTGTGGTCCATGGACAGATGAAAAACACACAACTAAAACAATAAAACGATTTGTATTTACATTTAGTTATTCCATTGTTTAAATGTGTTGCAGAGAGAGCAAAAGCCTAACTGGATTCTAACAATTAGAACAACATGTGGTTGTCCAAGTAAGCTCTGAACATCAACGGTGCAATGACGTCATGTGTTTTGTAGCTGGAAGGAATATTGAGTATTACATTTATTCATGGGAACAAGCGATTTCATGAGTAACCTAAAAAGTGATGGTTCTTTTTGTGTGTTACAGATCTGGATGGCAATGACCTTCTGTCCTACTGGCCGGCTTTGGAGGAGTGCGAGACGCACAGCCTTCAGAAGTGGGGCTCAGAGCGCCCCCTGGGGGCAGATTACAGCAAGGACGCTGCCAACAACAACCAGACGGACGCAGCACAGACCAGTGGGGACGAGAACGGCCTCACTCAGACAAACAGGCACCGCAAGGGTGAGAAACACAAGAACACACAAGCTCAGCGGCTTGCATCTCTCCCCCGTTGGCCGTCCCTTTCCTTTCCTGTTGCCTCCTGTATGTCTGTTTATTGCTACAATAAGGGAATTGGGACAGAAAGATCATTGACAACCACAACAAGCAAGCAAGATAAAAGACCGTGTCGACCGTTGTTTGCTGCGTGCCAGTAATACGGACAGTTTTCTTATGGGACACACACACACACACACACACACCCTAAAACCTACAGTGCTAACATCTAAGCAATAGTAACATGTATCTCGGGATAATATTCTACAATCATGTTGTTTGTTTTACTATTTTCTACAGATAAAATAAAGCTTAAACCAAGTGGCAACGATCAGTCGACTGTAGGCAAGACTAAACCAATCAGAATTGACTGTAAATGGCCAATAAATTAAATGTTAATTAAGATAGTGACATGTGTATATTTAATATGAAACATACCATCATAAAGTTAGATACTACACATTCTGAAACAATGTTTTTAACATTGATTTACAGACTTGTACCGATAATAAATTGTGTATTTGCTTTTCTCTCTTACTTCTTGTTGCTTTAAATATCTTGTGCAACAAGTTACATTACATTACATTACATTACATGTCATTTAGCTGACGCTTTTGTCCAAAGCGACTTACAATAAGTGCATTAAACCATGAGTCCAAACTCAGAACAACAAGAATCAAGCAAGTACAATTTCTTCAATAACGTTAAACTACAGAGTACTATCCGTAAGTGCCATTTAAGTGCTACTAAAGTGCTAAACAACAAAGTGCTATCGGTAAGGGACATTTAAGTGCTTAAGTCATGTGATTGTTACTTTGCATATTTGATTGATCCATTTTTTTACCGAGCATCTATATATTAGTGTCTCGTCCGAGCATCTATATATTAGTGTCTCGTCCGAGCATCTATATATTAGTGTCTCGTCTGTATGCTCCAAATATATTAACGTCTTCACCTTATTGTTTGACAAAAACCTCTGGACATCCTTTCTGACTGATGCAGCCCCGGTCATCAGGGTGAAAAAGGGCCTTTTGCCCAGAGGGAGAGGGAGGAGATGTCAGTTGTTCAAGCTGCATCCACAAAGCATAACTTAAAACAAAGCTCAATCCCTGACACCTTATTTGCTTTATATACTGTTTGTCTGTTGATCATTTTGTGCAAAGTGCAAAGTCCACAAATATTGCATTTGTGTCTTAAGTCAGAGTCATAACATATTCAATGAACAATGAGTTACACTCCGATCACCTCATGTGCATGTCATGCAGAAATGATTTACCCCCACAACGCACTAAAGAGCTGGAGTCAGCTGATGTTTACAGAATGACTGAAACCACATCTGTAGCTTCAGTGCAAATATGGCCCTAAAAGCACAAGTGGCACTTTAGTGTGCACAGAACAGTGTGTAGGGTATACTTAGAATACATGTATCTAAAAGTGTCTTCCGCACGCATAGACACAAAGGTGCACCACACGTGCAAAGACACACTGAGAGTAAGTGAGGAGAAGAAATGCCGGCAAATATAAATCACTGATGCCGCCTGAAAGCATGGGTGACATTTCAGTGAACCTATTAATAGACAAAGCATATGAACACCTATTTTCCTGTCTCAGGTATCCTGAAGAATCGTATCGGCTGTCCCCCAGCACTCCAGGGTCTTTCCACCATGGGCCGCGTCCCCAGTGAGCTCAACTGGTACCGGACCTCTACGCTGGGCCACCGGGGAGTTCCTGCAGCTTCGTACGGTCGCATGTACTCCGCCACAGCTGGTGCCACTGGAGGTTCAGGTTCTCTCTCTCAACCTGCTTCCCGCTACTCCTCCAGGGAACACCTGGACTCGCTGTCCCGGAGGCAGTTGTCCAGGGATACACTAGGGAGGCAGACAGTAGGGGGGTCGAGGGACCGACTGGACTCCCGGGGTTCCAGGGACAACCTGGACCTCCTACCCAGGAGGAGAGAGCTGGGGCAGGGAGCAGGGCTAGGGGGACTGGGGCTGGATCACCAGCGAGTCTCATCATCCAGGGAGAACTTGACAGGATCAAGGGACAGACTGGACAACCACCACGCAGGTAGCCTCCACGCCTCGAGGGAGGACTTGAGTGGAAACGGGGGATTGGGAATTGAGGGATACCTCAGCGGATCGAGGTCGCAGCTGAACTCGCTAACTCGGCGGCAGGCCTCATCCCGGGAGAACCTCGGGGGGGCGCTGATGAGCAGCAGGTCGAGGGAGCAGCTGGAGACCAACGGAGGCGGAGCCCAGCCGTGTCGGGAGTGGCTCCGTACTCTGCCTCCCCGACAGCCCTCGCACCCCGACCAGCCGCCCTCCTCCTCCCCTCCTCCCCCTATCTCTGAGGAACCCCAGCAAGACCAGCTCCCAGCTCACATCAGAGGACGACTGGACTCGGCACCTCCATGTAGGTACCCCGGTCAGACTGTCCCCCAGGTCGCAGGTTCAAATCCAAACCCTCTGGGTCGACAGCCGTCAAGCGAACACCTGGATATTCTTTCCTCAATCCTGGCATCCTTCAGTTCCTCCGTCCTCACTCCCCCCACCGCTGCCTCGAACCCTGGGCCTAATGGCTCCGCCCATGGGCCCTCCCCATCCCCGCCCCAGTCAGCAACCTCCCACAGCATATCTGAAGTCTCCCCCGACTCCGAGTAAGTCCTTCTGTGTTCATACACCGTCTTCCACTAACTCTCTCCTGTCCCTTTCCTATTTTATGGCTTGTGCTTCGTCTTCAACTCGTCATTGTCTTTGATCCTGTGTAAACACACTTTTGGGCTTTTACTTTCCTGCACCTCCTCCCTTTTCTGTCCCCCTGACTGATTTCTTCTTCCTCGGCAGCTCCATAGGGATCATGTCCACTCTTCAACTCTTCTTTTCACCTCTCATATTGTTCCTTTCCTGTCTTTCCTATCTTTTTTAGCTCAACTTTACTCAGCTCCCTCTGCTCCACTTCCTACTTTTCAGCTTGTGTATCTTCTCGTCCTTTATATTTGGTTCTGTCTCTCTTCGTCCTTTTGCCTCTAACAGCTCATTTCCATTTTGCTCCTGTGTATTGTATTGACTGTATGTTGTCATCATTATGTGAAAGTAAAATTACAAACAGTATAGAAGTTCCTGTCTCAACGTATTGATGACCCTTTTTACTTTCCTTCACCTCAGAGCCAACAGAAGTGAAGGACAGTCGTGATGGCAGCCTCCATATCCCTTTATGCATTGCGATAGTGCTTGGAAAAGCAGGGACAAGTTCAAAGGTCATGGATGGTCCTGAACCACTGGGGCACGCTGGGATGTCTGGCGCCTAGAAACAAACTTGGGAGAGAGAAGACAGTTGGAAAGAAATTAAGGCAGAGAGCGTCCATGAGGATAAAAGAGGGCTCGTGGTCAGTTTGTACTGTATAAATGAAATTTGTTTCAAGTCCCACTGCCTACAATGATGTTTGACTTTTCTTTTGAACGATGACTCAACCACCTCTACTACCTAAAAACTGTTAAAGAAAAACACTAACAGACAACATCAGTCTAAAAGAAGAAGTAAAAAAAATGAAAAGACTGTAAATAACATTTTTATACATTTTGTATCTTTTTCATTGGAGATGAAGAAGAAATCTTTTGTGACGTTTTCTTTTTTTTTTTTTTTTTAAACGATTGTGTCCGTGTGAGGTTGTGAGTGAGGTTGGAGCGAGAGTGCCGTCTTGTTCGCTCCTGAGAGACATTTTCCCCTTACGAAGAAAAAAAAATACCCACATTTCTCCTGGGAAACCTTTCCCTCACACTCATCACCTCCGTGTATAGCGACGACAGGGCTCCGGCAATAGTATCTGACGAGATTATTAAAACCGCGGCATGTGGTTGAAGGGGAAAATATCAAAGTGGCGAGAAGTGATTGTAAATAGAGGGACAGGGTTATTATAGGAGAAGAGATGTGATGGAAGATGATTGTGAAGAGAAAGATGGCCGACATTAAGCTAAAGCATCACGTGAAGGTTCAAAGTCGGTGGTTTCCGCTGTCTCAGTCTCTTTCAGGAGATGGTGGCGTTTTGTGATCCACTGTATATGAATGTGACCTCGTCCTCTGTGTGTGTGTCTGTGTGCCCGGTGCTGTCTGAACCAGACCATAGGCCTATCAGTCGATTGATATTCCGGAGATCCGGCGGGTGACGGTAGATATCGGCCTCTCTGCATGAGGCTTTATGATGCAACAACCATATAAAGACCCTCAAGGTGTTTTGCTCTTTGATGCATTAAGACTCGAGCAGCCTCAAGATACGCCACAGGAGGACCAGGAGCCTCCCAATCTCCCTCCGGCAACATCCAGGAAACTCGTTTTAAAAAAAAAAAGAAGCTTCTCATGCAGAAGTTCTGTGCAAATCCAAGCCAAAGGGAATCAGTACGAGACGTTGTTGTTGTTCTCCAGTTTCTTTTATGATGAAAATGACTTGAACGCTCCAGATGTCATTCACAGTTTGGTTTATTTGTACTCATGATTGTGCCACGGAGACAATTATCAATGACGCCCTAGATCTTCGCTACAACATGCAACCCACTGTGGTCGGCATCTTATTTGGCTGCACACTGGACCGGCGAGTGGAACTTTAGTTTGGTATGTAGAAGGAGGGCGGACAGCGTGAGTCACGTCCTCGTGCCCTCAGACATCAGTCGCCTCCAGCGTGGCGTCTACCAGAATATATTAGCTCATGTCTGTAGCACATGAATCCCAATGCCAGATTCTTTCTTCTTTTTGTTTTTTTAATTGCTTGCCTTAACACAGTTGCTCGGGAATTACTTCAGGATATCTTTTATACCTGAGAAACTCCCCCCCCCCCGACTTTTGCTAATGGACTCAAAAACATCCAACACGAGCTGTCATTGACGAAGAGGTTCACACAAGAACACATTAACGCAGACTTGCTCTCATTGCTTCTGCTGCTGTACAAAAGACGAGGTCACCGGTTCGCTGAGGAGGGATGTCAGCTGTGTCGGCGCTAAAAGCCTCTAAGTGGCTTTTTTCCCCTCAGCAACGTCTCCTTTCTGGCAGCTGATGTCGGGCCTCCAGCTAACAACACACACAGGCGGTCTGTAAGCACCAGCCTGCGGAGGAATCGGGATTGTGGCTTTTTGTAATGAAAAAGAAAATGAAGTGGTTCACGAATAGCTGAAGGTAAAATGAGGTCTTTGCATGTCCTCGAGCAGAAAGCACTGTGACAGTCAAACACTACTTGTAACGACACTCGAACAGCAAAAAACACGCACACACACACACACACACAAAAACAAAAACAACACGGTTGGCATAAGAATGAATCATGAGGTACAAACTAAGACGAGGTTGGAACAGATTGAGTCAGAAACTGTGACTGTGTGTACCTCCAGGAGGGGGGCGTGGACGTTACTCGTCTAAACAATGCAGATAGGGTACACACACACACACACCTCACAAATGCATATCTCCCTGTTCTGACTGCTGCTCTGTCACCCCTACGTCCCTCAGAGTCAACCTATTATTACAGTAGTATTTGCCAAAAAGTGCTCCTGCAGGGGAACACTGCCCACTATTTCTCCTCACTCCTTTCCTTCAGCTGCTCCGTTGACCTTTTTCTCCATTTACTCTTATCACAGATCCATTTGTTATCTTCAACTGACAGTACCTTTAACTTGTACAGACATGAGATTTATTTTATTTATCGATAATTTATTGACATTGTATTGATTATTTATATTGCCATTTTGTATGAGGTTGGTTTTTTTATTTTCTTTGGTTGGGTCCAAATGTTCCCCTTTGGTCTGTTTCTTATGATCCGAGTCTCTCACTGCAATGAAGGACAAGAAGAGACGAGAATGTGATGATGTAAATGTGATGCGGGGGGGCTTTTGCTCGTCAGCATTTCATTTGGTTTCTTTAATCGAATCGTGGGGGTAAGATCTGGAAAACAAATTTCAATCCTATTTCGGTGCATTTATCCTCCCCAGACAGAAAGCCCTCATATCTGAACTAGTTTAATACTGGGTGTAAATAGAGCAGATATGTCCCAAAATGAAACCTTTTCTTCTTCCCTGCTCGTGGTTATAGATCCAAGGCTGAAGCTTCACATGCACAACATCAGATCATTCACTGGTAACGTTTAGACAGCGACAGAAACCTTCATCTTCAGGTCAATCTGGTCCGGACCAACACGAGGGGAGACAAAAGGGACAAAGCGGAGTCTAAATTGTGGTGTGCTCTAAAGAAAAAAGAAGAAAAAAAAGTGGGGAAGCGTCAGAAGGAAATAAAAGTAGTGAGATATCGTCGGGATGGGAGATTGTCTTTGTTAGCTTGTGTGTTCATTATGGGATGCCTTCTATCCTGCCGTCGGCAAGGGGAAGGCGGCATGGAAACTGCGGTTCTCCCGTTACCGCGGAAACAAGAGAGATGTTGGGACAATAAAAAAAACAACCGTATTCCTACTCGGCTGTGTCTATATTTATTGTGTGTGTGTGGGGGTCGTCTTCATGAGGGGGAACATGCTGACAGGGACACTCTTTCCTGGAAGGCTCAAAGGGTCCCGTCACATTGAGAGGTGTCAGAGACGTTCAGCTGCCACCTCGATTCCCAGCAAAAACAGAAGCACCTGCTGTGCTGTTAAGATTAGTAGAACTGAGGTCCATGAGACATGTTTATATTTGTACAAATACAAACTAAAGGCTCGCTTTAACACGTACAGATGGGAGACAAGTGGACGTTTTGTTTATTCACTTTCATGCCGAGTTAGATGGTGAGCTCAATACCACTTGAAGCCAGGAGGCCATTAGCTTAGCTTAGCATAACGACTGGAGGCCGAGGGAAGCAGCCCAAAGCTACCAAGAAAAGCCTTCGAGCACCTTTACCGGCCGCAGCAGTGAATGCTCGTTGGCTGAAGGATCTGCTGCCAAGTCCCAAAGTTATCAGAGGCTGTAATAGCAGCGTAATAATGGCGTGTGGGCCACAAACTGTACTTTTGGCCATGTCGAGTATGTTTCTCTACTCATTTATTCTTTTTTCCTCGTCACTTGTCTGTAGTCAACTCCAACTTTGAGTCAAATACAAATTTATTTATAAAGCAGACTGATAATTGAAGCTTACATACTCGTGTTAGCATGCGAAAGAAGCTATGCAGGTCAAAATCTACACCTGCAGTGATTGGATGTAATCTCAATACATTCTTTAAAATGACGTACGTTCTCCTCAGAAAAGACCATCAAGCTTAAAAAACAATGACGATCTCGTTTTGAATATTGAAGAATCCGCTGACGAAATGACGGATAAAACTAAACGGGTACACTGTGACTTGGATCTCAACCCTTTTTTCTATGTCATGTGCAAAGTCTTCAGCATTTCATAGCATTTCCGTGTACTTCTATAAGTCTGTTAGTACCACATCTTGAAGGAAGTGTTGTCCTGAACTCGTTTGGTTAACGTTGAATATCTTTTTAAAATAAAAGAAGCTTACTTAAACAGAAACTGGTGTTTTGCGTTGCAGAGGGTTTGGTAGTTAGATCATTTGGAATAATGTAATGTTCTTCAAAGAGCTACATTTGTACTTTTGAGTCGTCAAGTAATGTCACTTGTGCTTTCAACCACAACCAAACCGGAGAAGTCTTACGCAGGGAAAGTAAATGTCCCTCTTTGCGTAAGAACAGACCATTTAAAGCTACGGAGAATCCTCCTTTTGAATTCAAATACCAGACGATGTGTAAAAATAGCATGGCACACGGACGGGAAGGTCCAAGAAGTAACAAAAAGTGCGACAGTTGGAGCAGTTCATCCCGACGGTCCATATGTCTTCGCCTCTTCGTCGCTGCTGCTGGAGGAAGATGGCGGCACGTCCTCGCCCATCCTCTTTAGCTTGGCTCTGTAGTAGGTCTTCTTCATCCGGAAGGCCTTCTCCTTCTGCCGCGCCGCTCGCCTCTTCTCCCTCACCAGCTCCTGCTCCCACGCCAGCACCTTCATCCGGTTCTCCCACTCCAGGATCTTCATCTGCTGCTGCTGCTGCTCCAGAGCGTCCGCTCTCTGCTGGTGCTCCTGTCTCTGGTCTGCGGGGTCGTGCTGAGACGAGCGGCGGGTCGCTCCCTCCGTCCCGCCGCACGCCGTCGGGTGCAGGCGCTGGCTGATGACCTGGGAGGTGCCTGAGAGGTCAGAGGTCAAAAAAAGAAAAGAAAAAGGTCAGTGAGGTAAACCCTGTTTTCGGTCCAAAACCTAGTGCTGGATGCATTTAGCTGTTTCCAAACAACACACCGCTGGTATCTCAGAGGGTGTTTAAAGCGTGGGAGCTTTCACAGATAAACATATTCATTCAAAGGTCACCGGTCTGCCAACGAAAAGTTCACTGAGCAAGTGTCGCTAATGCTGTGGCAGCTTGCGGAGCTTTATCGACCTGGGACTGTCAAGTAGGCGGTGGGAAATGTCACATCCTCTGCAGCATTGTGGGAGGCGGAGTTTGTCGTGGGTCTGTGGTTCAGAATGGACCAGTCGCTGCCCGTTATTCTGTCCAAGGTCTCCCGCTGGAGGCAGAGGGCCACTTGCTCCTTGCTGTCCTCAGTCTGAGATGGAGATAACAAAGTGGGTGTTGGAGTCAGTGGTTCACAAACTCAACCCATGAAATTAAATGAATTAGTCCAGGGACCCTCCATCGGATACGCTTTTGTCCCAGGATCTGATAGGAATTTAGCTTCTAGAAGTTTTGTCACAGAAAGCATATTAACCCATGACCAAAATTATTTACCAGCTTCACGCTGCCGTTCGTCTGCCCAGCGGCATTTATCAGCATCACATGGTCTGCTGAGAAGAGAAAAGAACAAAAAAGACTGCAGGTAAATGTATTTGAGGAAAATAAGCAGAGAGCGCCTCCCTCTGGTGAAGGCAGGTACCACAACATCCCCCTCACATAACCCACGTTTTGTATGGATTGTACCAGGTAATGAAGCATGATGGCAAATGGGCAGACATGGGATTTGAATCTAGATTTGAATCTAGACTTATTAAAAAAAGTAAACAAAGTCAGACTCAAATATTTCAGACAGTTTCAGGTTGAGTGATGTTGCAATTTCTAAAGCGATAACATTTCAACAATAAATTTGGGGATCATCCAATCAGTTTCTGGGTGGAATTCCTTATACGCTTTATAGGAGTCTTTTCAAATGGAGGATTTGTGTTTCAACTCTCCCGACACCTAAACTACAGTTTGGAAAAGCTGGAAAAGTTGGGATTTATTTTACAAATGAACATGAAATAGACCAAAACACTTTTGGAATTAGAAACAAAAAGAAGAGCAACACATTTTTTTATTTTGGATAATGGAAAGGCTGATTTTGTATTTATTTAGTAAAACTAAAAGAAAAGTGGCAGTCTCAGTTCACACACATTTCATAGCTAGATGCAAATGGTCTGATGAAAATGTGTTTTTGCAATTTGGGTAAACTGTATAGGCCCAGACCTCTAACATATTGTACAGGGTTTTGATGTGGGTGTTTTTGTAAAGTTTAATAACGTTCAATTGGAAAACAAAAGTACATGTTACACCAGAATTGTTAATTGAGACATAATTTTCTTTCCACAATAATGGTATTTAATAGGTTTTACGATACATTTACTGAAATAAAAAGTACCTTAATTACATCACAACTAGAGCTGCAAAGATGAATTAATTAGTTGTCAACTATTAAATGAACGGCCAACTATTTTCATAATCGATTAATCGGTTGGAGTGAAGTCAGAAGGCGGTGATCAGCTTCTGAACGTGTCTCTACTCGATGACTAAACCGAGTAACTCTGAGTGGATTAAACAAGACCTGATGAGACTATTTCAACAGTTTATAGACTAAACGAATAATCGGTTAATTGAGAAAATAATCGCCATCAAAGTGAAAACAGCGCTGATGAACATGTTATCCGGTTGTCCCACTTGCTCAAGGACACCTCGGCAGGCTGCAGATGTTCAACTCCAGCAGCTCCTCGTCTCCACTGCAGAGACGTGCCGACTGTTGTGTTGGCAAAGCTCTGAAGGTCCAGAATACGACTCATGCGGAAGTTTAGGAAAACCATGCGAGGTCATGACGGATCACACAACTCTCTCTCTCTCTCTGTCTCGTTCAAGCAGAGACAGGAGACTCGACCCGAGGGGAAAGCTGTGGGTGATGACCTGGGACAGATGATGTTCCTCCACACGACGTGTACACTGTTGTTGCACTCAAATACACACACACATTCCCACCACCACCACCACCACCACCACCACCACCAACAACAACAACAACAATACTGCAACACCACGACCCCGCAATCCAACCACCTGAGCGAACAGTGGTCGGTGCCTGTCGCAAACAGCCCCCCGTACCTTCCCTCAGCTTGCGGACCGCCTCTTTGTGGCCAGCTCCCCCTGCGTGGCTGGTGAGAGCAGCCTCGCCCATGGTCTGAAGTTTGATGGATTTACAACAGGCCCTGCATCGGGCGCAGTGAATGTCCTGGAATTCCTTCACCAACCAGTCCTTGTAAATCACCTTGGAGAGCCAGGAGTCTTGGAATTTACATTTTCCAGGCATGGTTAGCGCTGAAAGTGAGCTGCTACCTTAGGGGCAGGAGGAGCCTCTTCCCACTGTCTCCTGGTGCGTTCAAGGGCTACTCGGAATAGCGAAGGAAGTCCGATGTCGTTGCGCATATTAATTGATATTAGTCCATGTATTGTTGACATAGAGACAGACAGGATGTGGACTTGTACTTCATGTGACTGCATGTGCTATTCTGGGTCTGAAATAACTGAACGTATCACAAAGAAAGTGCAGCACAAGTGTATCTCTGCTGGTGTAGTGAAGTCAAAACAATCAAGTATGTGTTTGTGTAAATACGTGTCAACAAAAGTTAAACATAAGAACAAAGAAAGCTTGAATAAATAGCATATGAGTAATTTTGTAGAGCAACAATACCTTTAACTCGCGCTAAACAACTTAGCTTTCCCAAAAACACTTAAAGGCAGCACAATGCAACGGGGTCGGTCACATGTGTCGTTTTCTCCAATAGAAATACGACTAAGCCTCGTCTATAACCAATCAGCGTCCAGGAAGCTAGCAGAGTGCCCTGATTGGTTTAAACGCGACACGGAAGGACAGGAACACATGGGTACTACGGCGCTATTAAATATGTTTTAATGCAGATTTGAGGCACGTTTATTTTCCGTTTGAGTATTTTTCTAAGTGAACTATGTAGCGACACAAGGGGAAGGATTAAATTGGCTTTTCATGATTTGTACACACCAAATAACACAAGGAGTGCTCTTGCTGTTAGCTTGTTTTGCTAACTTGGAAGGCTAATAGTGAATCAATATAGACTTGTTTACCATTCTAATATTTAAAATGCCGGTCAGCCACGTTGCCTGTTTGCCATCTTTTCTAAGTGTGCGTTGTCACTTTGTATGTTTCAGACACCATTGATGATGTTTCTCCAATGAAAGTTATTGATCATCAAAGGATGGAGACAGCAGCCCTTGTGGCTCCAGTCACAGCACTGGAGTTCCTTCAGGAGGCTTTTCTACTGACGGGTATGAAGCAGTGACGTGAGATGATATGAAAGTGTTATGCACAAATATTTGAAAAGACAAACAAAAATGTTCCGACTACGATGCATTATTATAATTATGCATTTTTGAGCTACTCTTACAACAAATCCATGGGTAGAACTGGTTTAAATGTAGCCATATGTTTTAAGCCTAGTGGTGGGGAGTGTGTCACTTTTATTTTGAGTTTATTTTGAAAGAGGACTGAACACTGTGAAGGATCACACAACATACTTTCTTCTCTTACCCTTTCCTGACAGGCGAGGGTCCAGTCTTGACGGTGTTCAGTCTGCATCCTCGCCCCAAAGCCCGTGCCACGCTGAGTGTGCTCCAACACTACAGAATCCACGGGATACGGCCTCGAAGTCTGAAGGTTGTCCCAGCACAGAGATCTGTGACAGGAACATCTGGGAAGAAGAGAGATGGTGAGCACACGAAAATGTTTAGAAACTGTTCTCTATGATCATTTATTCAGTTGCGTCCAGGGAGAGATATATCCAAACTTGACCCGCTAATTTAAGTGAAATCAGATGGACAGATGAGTCTTAAGTGTTGGTAAAGAGTTTGCACTCTAGTTATCTCTTTACAGATGTTTTTTGATTTATTCACACAAAATCTTCTCTTGTTTTGTCAATCCCCAGAACCGAGCGCCACGTCGGAGCCCAGGTTCTATGACCTTGCGGTGTTTGGAGGCAAAGCCGTGAGGCTGGTGAGGTTCCATGTGGATCTCCAGGATGGGAAGCATCTGCGCTTTGAGATTCTGGGCCCCCTTGCGAAGCTACAGGACTGGGCCCTGGATGTCCGCTGGCTCTGTGGAGACAAACGCTCACTGCTCTGTGTGGCTGTAGCTCACAATAGCGCTCTTCTTCTGGACATCGTCACAGGAAATGTCCTGTTTCAGCGCTCCTGTCTGGAGGGATGTCTGCTGTACTCTTCCCTCCTTCTGGTACACGAATCCTGGGAGGATACCGTCTTGGTAGGAGGGACTGTTTTCAACCAACTGGTTCTCTGGAAGCCTGGGGGAGGTGGAGACAAAATTGTTGATTCCGAGCACAAAGCTCCAGTTGAGAGACGTCTGCTGGGCCACAGTGGGGTCATCTTCAGCATCTCTTACCTCCAGGAGAAAGGGTGGCTGGCTTCGGCCTCCGATGACCGCAGTGTAAGGGTCTGGGGTGTTGGTCCTTTAGGGGGCCCTGAGGGGAAATGTGGAGACGTGAACCCGGCTTGTTTAAGGGTCCTGTACGGACACCAGGCTCGGGTTTTCTCCGTGCGTCTCTCCCCAGGGAATGTGTTCAGTGCTGGTGAAGACGGGGCCTGTTTAGTCTGGGACTGGGCTGGAGGTGGCAAGGTGGTTCGGACGTTAAAAGGACACAGAGCAGGGGGGGTTCGTGCACTCGCAGTCAGCGAGGCAACAGGAGATGAAGAGAGATGGGTGGCTTCAGGGGGGGCAGATGGAGGGGTGAGGTTGTGGAGGGTGAAAGGGAGTGAGGAAGGGAAGGAGAACATGGAGGACATAGTGACAGAGAAGCTAACTGACCTGAAATTTCCTGGCCACAGCTTGCCTAAAGTAGTTTGCATGACAGGAGAAGACGATACACATGCAAGTTGGAGTCAGAGTAAGTTTGTTGTCTGCTCTGACCAGGGAACAGTTTACCAATACAGCGATGGGCAGTGGGAGATGGTATGGCAGGGGACTCCCGAATTCCAATCTTATTGTGTGATGGAAACGATAACTGTCCATGTGAAAAGCTCAACCGTAAAAGTTAATTTGTGTGCTGTGGGAAACCTCAGTGGAACCATACAGGTCTTCCCCATCTCTCATCCTCAGTGTGGCTTTCCCCTCACAGGTGGATCAGGGAAGATCCATAGTCTTATTTGGCAAGAGGCAAATAACAACATTTATTTGCTGGCATCAGGCTCTGAAGGACTCGTTTATCGCTGGTGTCTAGAGGTAGAATCAGGTGAAAACTCCTCCTTGGCTCTTAGTGTGAATCCCCTTCCTTCTTTCCTTCTTCCACCCTGCGGCAAGCGCTGGCTGACAGCCGCAGTGCGCCTCCACTCCACATCACGGGGTCTGCTGTGGGTGTGTGGGGACAGGAGGGGGTCCCTGCTTTTGTTTCAGGAGGGAGGAACGCAGAAGCTAAAGATGGGAGACGACAAACGGATGGATGAAGGCTGGCTGACGGCCAGGAAACAAGGGGACGAGGAAGGGGTTGAGGGAAGCGGCATCGGTGGGGACAGAAAAAGCGAAATGAAGGAGGAGAGAGAAATAAATGAAGTGGGTGACCTAACGCTGCGCCCACTGAGCTGCCTGTTCGGGGTGCATGGAAAACAGGGTGTAACTTCAGTGCGTGAATACCAGGGGCTGCTCTACAGCACTGGCAGGGACGGCTGTGTGAGGGTCTTCAGAGTGCTCTATCTAGTAGCACCAGAGAAGCTTGAAGAAAAGGGTAATGGAAAGGGTGTGGAGAACAAAGGGGGGCTTCAGCTGGAGGTTCTCAGAGTCCAGCGGGCATGCAAAGGTATGGAGTGGCTGGAGAGGGTTTTGATCCTTGAATCGGACATTCCAGAGGAAGAGGAGGAGGAGAAGGGCGAGGAAGAGCTCGGAGAGGAATGTGAGAACTACTACACGACAAAGAAACAGAATTTGACAGGAAAGCTGGAGGTTCCAGAGGAGAGAGAAGAGAGAGAGGAGAAGGGAAGCTTTAGAGGAGAAGAAGGAAAGACAGAGAACAAGGGACGAGAAGCCAGGTTTGCCATTATTGGCTTCCATGCTGTCCACTTTGTGGTTTGGGACCCAGTGAGGCAGGAGAGGCTGTTCGCGGTGCCTTGTGGTGGGGGGCATCGCTCTTGGCGTCTCTGGCCGTCCCACAAAGCAGCCTGGCCCGGCTATGGAGCGCTGGTCTTCATCAAGCAAGGGGCTGTCATGGCTTCGCAACCCCCTGGAGAGGCACCGAGCTGGGCTGGGAAGGTAGGAAGGACCGGAGGATGGGGCCTGAGAGAGGGCGTCCACGGGAAGGGGATCGGGTGCGTGTGCAGGCTGGGATCCATCAGGGGAACTGGGAATGAAATGCGAACAAACCGCACTGGAGATTTCCCAAAAACTGAGGGAAGAGACGAGGCAAAGGAGGTGGCGAGAGAGGAAGAACATTGGGAGATAGTGGTGACGGGAGGAGAGGACACTAGCTTAACCGTCCTGGCGGTACGTCCCGACTCCGGCAGCGTCAAAGTCCTCTCGGTCATTACTGACCACATCTCGAGCGTTCGGACGGTGACGGCAGTGACGCGTCCGGAGGGAGGAGGCGACAACCAGACGCGGTCTCTCTCCGCCCTGCTCGTGTCAGCTGGCGGGCGAGCTCAGATACAGTGTTACCGGCTGTTGGTCGGCTGGGACAGGCAAAGACTGGTTCCCACCTGCCAGGTGATCCAGGTGGCCGGCCACCGATTGGACGAACAGTGGGAGAGGAGGCGGAACCGGCACAAGACGGTGAAAATGGACCCAGAAACCAGGCGAGTTAACGGTTGTTTTCTGAGCACATGTGAAGGGAGGTTCATTCATAAAGAGAGGGACATTTTCTTGACTACCTAACGTCTAGACCCTTTGAAGTGCTTTGTTCTGTCGCCTTCCTGTCTTTTGTCTTCCCTCCCGTCATCATCAAGAAAAGTTTACATTCTAAAGTTTTTGAAGTTTGTATATTCAGAAAAAATGTGCAATAAGTGAGTGCTCAAGACAATCAGCAACTGTACTTCAGCTTGAAGCTGAATCTCCCCCCATGCTGTTGTCCTTGAAACCTTCTGATCTTTTCTCACCAGCTGGGTCTGTGTGGTTTCAGGTACATGTCTCTCGTGGCGGTGGATGACGAGACAGACGGTTGTCTTCTGGCTCTGGCCTGCAGCGACGGAGCTCTCCGGTTGGTGTCCGTCACGCTATCATTAATAATAGTTCTGTTTCAGCAGCTGGAGAAACCAGAATGTCTTCAAACTGTCGCTCTCAAATGAGTGTTTACCTCAGCGAAGTGGCCGTAACTGAACGTAGGAGAAAGTGTTGCAATGTGAGATGAACGTGGCCAAAGACATTTACTCTATTTCATGTGTTCTGTCGCCTCCCTTGAGCAGCTGTTTGCTCGACCTTAAACGCTCTTGTTGTGTCATTTGATTTAATTTAAAAATGCACCATTTGCCTTGTAATGCTGCCCTTGTTCTCTCCTTTTTTCTTCTTCTTTTCTTCTCGCCTCCATCGCTGTCTTTTCCAGGTTGTTCTCAGTCAGTGAAGTAAAACATCAGATTGAGTTGCTGTGGGAGACGTTTCACCACCAGCGCTGTGTTCTCAGCGTCGCCACCTGCAGCCTGGAGGACAGAAGAGGCGACAGGTGAGCCGATGTTTGCTTATGGTTTTGTCTTGTTTTTTGAATTTCTGAAAGTTCAGTCAGTGCTTCGTAGGACCTCATCTGAACCACACCTTTGACTGTTTTTATATATATATATATTTAATATTCTAAATCATGTAATTTAAGAAAAGAGTACTGACTGACAGATTTAATACAATATTTGGAGCTCTGTCAATTTAGGTTCACTTTGACTTTTTGTTGACTTTAGACTTTTTGTTTTGGGATAACATGAAGAAATCTCACATGCACAGTTAGTTCATCTCATTTGCTTCTGTCGCAGGTATAGGCTGCTGTTCAGTGCTGCAACGGATGGCAACATTGCAGTGTGGGATTTAACCGGTGCTTCTTCCTTACCGGCCGGCACTTCGAGCCGTAGTCCAACTCCACCAATCCCCCGCCTCGATGTTCACGCCCACCAGAGCGGCATAAATTCATTGGCTGTTTGGGCCGAGGATCTTGGACATCAAGAGGGCGGTTGCCTGGTAACTGTTGCTAGCGGAGGGGATGATGGGCAACTGACAGTGTCCACGATAAGGGTGCAGTACCCAGAGGACGGAGAGATTGGGGGCAGCAGAGGAATTTCTCCGATATCTCTACAAACCCAGTTACAATCCCCAATCCAGCTTCATCTTAACCTCTCCTCCCAGTCCCGCATCGCGCTGGCTCACGCTGCACCTCTGACCGCCCTGAAGTTCCTGAGCCCGGACCTTGTGGTCTCCACTTCTCCAGATCAGAGGGTTTGCCTGTGGAGGGTCGGTAGTACCGACATCCGCCACATCGGGGCGCTCTTCTGCCATGTTGCAGATGCTGCAGGACTCGCAGTGTGGGAGGGGAAGATGACAGAGGAGGGAGATGAAAATAAGAAAACAAGATTTGAGTCTGAGAAGGAGATTGCAATTTGGAGAGGGAGTCAGACAGGATTAAAAGCGATGTGTCAGACAGCGGCACAGTTCAATAAGGACAATAAAACAGCTGATGAGGCCAAAGACGGAGAACCTGTTGGAGCCGTGAGCGAGACAGGTGACCCAATTTGTCAAACCAGTGATGAGAGGGGATGTGAGACAGCTGGCGAATGCAGACATCAAACAGAAGCTCACAGCTTGGGTGAGACAGAGAGTGATGTAAACACTGAGGCGGGTTTCAAGGCTTCCTGTGAGAGCAAGAAAAGGAGAGGAAAGACGGGATGGGTGCTGGTCTGCGGCCAGGGCTTCCAGCTGCTACGAGTCCCAAATATGGAGAAGGATGCAGACATGTAGACCACCAGAAGAGGAAAGGAGTTAAAGTGACTTTATGAGAAAAGTCAACATCAGTGGAATCATAAGATATCTGTGGTCCAAACAATGCTCTTCTGAAGGGACACATTGAATACACAAAAAAGTATAAAGTACTTCATATCAATTTCTTATACAGGAATTGATATCAAATGGATTTTAGGTTGGTCATTTCCAAATTACATTTTACATAAAGTTTATTTATTCTTAAGCTTTGTCATTTTTTACAGGGCACATTGTACTTGCATAAAGCATTTATTACGTATGCGCTTGGCGAAGATTTAATCAAAGTAAATCCAAAGATATTGATTATATTTCTGATACAGTTTCAGCAGGAATGTCACCAACAAACCTGTGTGAAGAGAACTATAAAAGTCTTCTCTCTTGGAGGTTTAGACTGATTAAAGTTTGTTTTAACTTTTTTGTTTTTAATACTAACGCCTGTCATACATTTCTTTTCTAGAGTGAAAATGCATCTCTGGACACATTTCTGCTTGTAAAAAGCACCAAAAGCATTTGGTGCTCATGAAATGAAACGTCTTCATAGTTATAATGTGTTTAGGCCTCCTGGGGCTGAAATGACTGGAGTTATTTTTAATGCCGAGAAATAAAGCTGTGTGCTTGAAGAGAGCCTTGGGACTCAGAGGACAGAGCAAGGCCAAACCAAAAGAGAGCCTTTCATCAAATGCCTCCAAAATAAATAACAAACATAGATAAAATGTCACCCTCTTGTCCGGTCCTCACTTCTTCAAAGGCCTTCTGGGAGTTTAGACTTAGTCTTCTGTTTAGAGTTACAATTAAGCTTAGATTATGGTTCAGCTCAAAGTTGGAGTTAGATGGGGAGTAATACATCCGTCAGTCACCGTGTGTCTGTGTGTTTCCATGTATAACCGTGCCCACCCGTACCCTACGATTGTGTTGTGTGTCTGTGTGCGTGTGCATGTGCTCTGATATGCTAATTTAGCACTGTGGAAGCAGAAATGTCGTGATATGAATTGCTAATACTGCTTAGGTGGCAGGGTGACATGGGTCTGTGCACAATGTTTTTTTTTGTGTATGTGCATGTGTCAGAGTGTCTGCCTGGTGTGCAAATGTATCCGTGTGAGATGAAGTGTGAGACGACTAGCAGCATGTTACCTTGTGCCACGTTAAATGTTATACAGAGCGTGTTGATTCACCTGCTTGGAATTTAAATGTAAAAGTGTGTGTGTGTGTGTGTGTGTAGGTCGGCCTGCAAAACCTTTTGTCAATCTGTGAGTGTCTGTGTGAAGGGCGAGGTGGGGGTCAGAGCCCATGAAGGGGCCCGACTGCAGGTATCCATGAATATTTTAATATTTTAGCATCGTCTCACATTGCCTTTTGTCAAGCGCCCATCTCACCACCTGCCACTCACAACGGAGAGAGAAAGAGGGAAAGAACGGCTAATGTCACCCTGAAAATGATCAGTGAAGGGGGAGAAAGAGAGTGGAGGAAAAAAATATGAGGAAAAAAAGAAAGGGAATAAGGGATGAAAGTACACTTCATTACCCCTGGCACCCAGACATAAAAGAAGAGAGAAAGCAAGAGCCAAAGTGTAACTATCACTTACAGGTGGAGAGAAAGGAGTGGAGGGAGAGTGACAGCAGGTGCTGACAGTAAAGGTGTGTGTGTGTGTGTGTGTGTGTTGCGGGGGGGCAGAAATGGAGACGCTTGCACTGAGCGCTGCTGCCGATGTTCGTTGGGTCACAGGGAAGAGAAAGCAGGGGGAAGACAGACGAGCAGAGAGACGGGGCCGGGGCAGGAAGATGAAGCAGAGGACTGATTGATGGGTGAGGGCGCGTAAGGTGAGACACACGGGGAGGAAGACGCTCGACACAGGGACAGGATGCGTGTCTGGGATGCATTCGCTGTTTTAAGGGGAGACTGTTTTTAATTAGTCATCTTCAGCCTTCAAACATCACTCGCACAGAGAGAGGACTTATGGAGGCCAGCTTGGGGAGTCATCAGCGTCTGTGCCGATGAAGGGCCCGTAGGGTAATTGTCCCTGCAGGCCTTTGGCGACCATTGCGTGCGAGTGTTGTTTCTTGCTTGACCCAGGAGAACGAGGAATAAGTGTCGGTCTGTCAAAGTACGGGAGGGCCGACAGCTTCCAACTATCAAAGAGGTATATATACACACACTCTCTCTCTCTCTCTCTCTCTCGGCTTTCATCACTACTCCTGACGATGGGCCATTCGCTGGATTTATTTCCTGCCTTTTTGATTTGTTTTTCTCATCTTTCTCTCTTTATCAGCATGTTTGGTGCAAGGACAGAGCATTTACGTTTCCTTATCCCCATTTCACTCTCATCGCAGGAGGCCTAAATGAGACTCTAAAGCACACGTATACATGCTTGAGTATTTGCTCTCCAGGTGCTTTAACATCTTCACATATTATTCACACAGAGAGCTCTTTCCTTACAGTTTTACACACATCCAACATTAATTGTGACCTCTGCCAAGTGGTTGTTTTGACAGTCCTACATCTTTTTTATCAGGGTATCTCTTATTAAGGTCACAGTTGCGATATTCTGTGGATAGTTCAAGGAACAAGTGATTAGGTGAGGTGTTTTGGAAAGGGATGTTCTTACATTTCAGAGTGGAGAATAAAGAAACAAAGCTCAGAGTCTACAGCCGTGCTAGCGCCTCTGTGAGGCTGCACTCATAAGCAAATATATTTAAAGGCTCTTTATATCTGTAGGTTTTGTTCGTGTCGAGCTATCTCGTGGCTGTTGAGATATAGAGTGGTGCGGGGAGGACGTGTTCTGCAGGCCAACCCAGAGGTTCCCTCGACGAAAAGCCAGAGAAATGTTGATTATTGCAAGAGCTGCAGCTTTGTAATAAACACACATGTATGGTACTTACCTACATTACCATCCGTAGAGCCACGCTGACATTGTCATCCAAAATGACTGCATGTTTGTGTTGCAATGTGAATAAATTGTTCCTCTGACGAAAGACTGTAAACATGTTTCCTACAAGTGTGAGGACGTGAACGAGCCATTCTTATTTCTGCTCAGGCTCCCGGACCGGTGATGTCACGTGACCGGCTCCCTCTCATTGGCTCATCTGGAAGCAAAACAACAGGTGATCCAGTCAAGAAGCACTTGACTCTTTATTTAGGCTATTACAGAAGGGGATTGCCTGTGCAGCAGTTTCGTGTATTACACGAAAAGCTCCGGGGCCAGTATATTACTTTCTGGTTGAGCAATCTGATTATTTTCACAGAAATAAACATGAATATTTCATCATATTTACCCAAACTGGTACTGCTGTTTGTTTTGTAACATATTATACAAACACAAAAGGTAAGTTTTCAACAAAAAAAAGTTCTCCTAGCTGCAATATATTGGCCAAAAATGTAAGTGTGTATTCATTTAATTTTAGAGGAGACGGGGAAATAGAGGGCCAGGAGCAGATGTGTGCGAGTGTAAGATTTCCACCGGGTAAAGGACTCATACAGGCCACGATGACCTGCGGCAGGAATCAAAGGAAGACGGTTTGGCAGGCAACTGGTAATTAATAAATTCGGGAGGCTAGAGGCGGGTATGCAGGATGAAGTTAGGTCACCCAGACCCAGGCCAAAGCAGAGCTATAAAGGGTTCCTATTGTGTCGTTAGTTGATTCTGGGACAACTCGGTTTGCTTGTACTCTGTGTGATGCAAATAAACAACGTGGAGTAAAGAGAGTCCGATCCCTGTTGTGTTCTGTGAGCGTCGGTTCCTGAGAGTGAGACCCTGTGGTGTCTCACCGCTATAGTCAGACGGCTAAAGTTATTATGATTTTGAGACTCGACTATAATCAACCACTACGAAGGGGGTTTAAACCAGGCCTTCTTTTTACATTTTGCCACATACTCCCCCTTCTCCCAACAGCCAAGCCGTCGCTCTCCTCCCCGGCTCTCCCGCGCCCCCATCAGGTCAGCCAACGAAAACGCAGCCATCAGCAGACATCATCATCCGCCGCCTCGGCCACCGCTCGGCCTCGCCCGGGCCCTTCCTCCATCCTCGTCTCAGACACCACCATGACACCATGGGGAGGTTTGGCATTCTCCGAATCTTCCTTTGCCTCAATCCCGCCGCCTCCCCCTCCACGAGCCCCTCCACTTCCACCTCCGCCCCCTGCTCCTCAACCCACACCATCCACTCCTTATCGTGGCAGACTGAACGAAGAGGAGGAAGTTTCAAGTTCAAGTTTTAACTCCGAGACTCCCTCTCCACCCGGTGCCGTCCCCCAGGACAGTGCAGGTTTGCCTGGAACATTTAGTTTGTGAGGAAGTGTGTTCAGGCACAAAGATAATCCCAACTATCAAAACGATCATTTACTGCCTCTGAAATAACTCTAAAGACACTTTGTCGATTACACGAGCTGCACTCAAGATAACGTTAATCATTACACCTAGCTAACAGTCATAACCTAGCGAACCATGTGCGACAGCTAACTCATTTTAGCTAAGTAACATTGGATATAAATGGTTTAGTTGCCCGGTCTCAGGCTCATTCGCATGAACAGAGGAAAATAAATCTGCATCTTTTTAAGACTTAATATTCATATTGAATAAGTAAGTTGATCAGCCTGAAAAATAATGCCTTGAAAACAGACGTTTCTTTCCCAATGTAAGTCGATATGGAGAAGCCTGTTAGGGCCCCATGGCATTATGGGACGGGCCCACCGTTTGGCCACTTTGTAAAACTTTCTTCAAAGCATCCTGGGGGCTTGATCCTGACTTGCTCTGGCGTCATGCACTCATCGCTAATGATAAACTCATGCAGTTTTTAGAGCCAAGGGCCACAGTTTTTTTCCACTGACACGCACGCACGCACGTACACACACACACACACACACACACACACACATTACATTACATGTCATTTAGCTGACGCTTTTATCCACACACACACACACACACACACACAGACACACAGGGTGATGAAGTCCAATCAGACACATTAAAACAGTAAGCCTGTTGATGATTATGGGTCCTGTCCTTCTTTCATAGTTTTGTGACCAATTCCCTTTCACTTGTTCCCCCTCTCTCTCTCTGCAGGTGGAGGGGCGAGAGGGCTACGGGCGAGGCGGAGGTTGATGCCCCCGCGTCGAGTGCCTCGTCCTCCCCGCCTCCCGCCACTGCGCCCCGTCACCAACCTCAGTTTCTCTCGCAGCTTCACCTTTTCCTTCTTCGAGCTGCCACTGCACCAGTCGCCCCGCTGCCGAGCCGAGCGCGTCAGGAACCTCCTGCTGCTTTTGAGACAGATACACTACTGAAGACTCTTAAATACGTCTGTATTTTAAACACCGGCTTTCATCATTTTCAAATCTGATTGTCAAAAGACTGATGGAGCAAGATAGACATATGCTATATTTACTGGAAACAAATGCTTTTTAGACCAGAATGTAGGCCGATCAAGTTTTGAAATAATGCTTTTTGGGTTTTAACTTTTTAAACTTTACTTGCCTAATAATTCATTATGCCCTGTATATTGTAGCAGCGATCTCCGATGCCTTGCAGCTAGAGAGGAATTGAGGATTGCTGGATTTAATTGCCTAATATTTCTATTTCTATCTATTTCTATCTATATGTGTGACACATTACGGTCCACATGACGTGTTCTGTGTATCTCAAATGACCACAGCAAAACAATCCAATGTCTGTTCTACTCTCATTCGAGGTACAGGGTTCACCTACACATGAAAGACATAACTACATCACATGATGGAATGTGAAATATGATTTAAGGAGTCTTTCAGCCTGAGGAAAGAAGCTGCTCTGTATTCTTGAGGTACGGCAACAGGCGGTGGATGGAGTTATGGTATTGTGTTTTCACACCCTTTGGATGTTATCTATTTCTATGTTGCTGACACCTGGAGCGAGAGATGGAGCAGAGACGTACACATTGCAGGGGAGAGTGACATTACTGAGGAGCAGGCTGTGAGTGGAGTGAAGGTTGTTCTTTTCTTTGCTTATGGCTCATCTGATGAGACTGAAATCCCCACAAACGCAGTCTCTCACACACGAACCAGGAACTACATCTGTAACTCCTTTTTGGGACATTTGGACAAATGATTTAAGAGACTCTGATTTAACTGGGGGTTATGTCTGGATGAGGAACGGGACGTTGTAGTTCTTTGTTTTGGTGAATGTTTTTCTCTTGAAATGTGAATGAACTTAAATCCGTATGGGAGTGATTTTAAGATTGAACAATTTTGTTAAAGGATCAGAGATTTATTTTGTGCTGTATGTTGTTGGAAAAGTGAAGAGAATGAAATGAGATTTGTCTTTACAACCTTGAGTCATGTTAGCGTGGGTGAATAAATAATATATCTAATCTTTCATTTGAGTATTCAATGGTAAAATAAATGAGTTATATGTTCTGGTTAATCATTGCTAAGATGACATTTGTATTTGTAAGCGTGTACATCAATACTGTGGGCGAGTGTTAGACCTCTCTCTCTCTCTTGAATTCATAGTTGACAAAGTTTCCGTTGAAGGTTTTATTTATTTTTAATGACCTGAGGATCTTCAGCCTTTTCTCTTTGTACAATTAATTTTCGGAACAGTTGGCTGTTCCAACTGCTTATTGTGGTGAGATTAAAAGGACATTAGAAACAATGTGGAAATGAATTAGTTTTCTGTCTTTTCATTCTGTTTGGCATGGCTTTTTTAAATATCATATTAACACGTGTCGGTCATTCTTCATATCCTAGTTTCCTATTTTCACAGTTGGAATAGCTTTTAAACATATATCTTTCTCATTTGGTCCCTGTCTCTCTCGCTCTCTCTTTCACACACACACACACACACACACACACACACACACACACAGTCAGACCATGAGTCTTTGAAAGCTGCGCTGTGTCAGACGTACTGAATGGGGGATGAAGGGGAGGAGAAAAGGGGTTGTAACTCACTGTAATGTGCAAAGTTCAAGGCTATTCTCAACTCACACGTGAGTTGGAGAAAGTTGTGTGTGTGTGTGTGTGCGTGTGTGTGTGTGTGTGTGTTTTATCCTCATACATGCACAGTCGCACATGTCAACTCTTTGTACTCGTGCGTGCAGCTTCGTGGTGGTGCAAATTCGGTCAGCTGCTCTCTCTCTCTTACTGCCGTGGTTTGTTTTGTATCGACATAGTTACTGACGCCCGTTGTCTTTGTCAACTTCATACACACATTTTACACACAAAGCAAAGGGCATGAGACACATTTAGGACACACACAGTATTGTGACAATAGCAAAGTGAAACTTGACTGTACTGCCGGTACTCTTTGATTGCAGATGGACAGCGATGAGCAAATTGGCCTTCCTCCCTCCAGGCAACTTTATCTCGCTGTTGCCCTGGACGAGGCACAGCTGGATGTCCTTGGGCAACGGGTAGAAAAGCACTCGCTGTCCTTTTTGGAGAGGGTGAAGGCACAATGTTGGTAAGTCAAAGGATGGGTTTAGCTGTTGGCCCTTCTGTGTGTCAGTTTGGGCCTTCAGCCAGTTTTTAGGGCTAACAGATGTCTGAGGCTCCTTGAGCTGAAGTGTGTGTGTGTGTGTGTGTGTGTGTGTGTGTGTGTGTGTGCGCCCCCCTCCAGTTGTTCCGGTCCCAGGTTGAAGAGCTCGCTGCTTGGTTTTTTTCCTGTCCTGTCATGGCTGCCTCGCTACTCCATCAGAGAAAACGCTGTCAAGGACTTGGTGTCTGGAATCAGTGTTGGGATCATCCAGCTGCCACAGGGTGAGGATGGTAATCACACTAGGAGCCTTCCAGTACAAGCTGCCACAACAACTTCAACTGCAGGTAGAAGGAAGCAACTCCAGCTGCAAAGATGATACTTCAATTTGCAAATCTCTGAGATCACATCATGTATTTTAAATAATGAACTACTGCCATGTTGGAGCCTACTTTTCATTCATCTTTTCCCACGTCCTTTATTTGCCAAAGAACATTTCACGAGTGCAGAGACCACCTAAAACTCCTAAAAACCTGTCTGACGAGAAAGTTGACTTTTCAAGGATGCGGGGCTTCTCTTAGCGTTCAGTCACACACTCTCTGCTCATTCAAGCCCTCCCCCACCCCCCCCCCCCTCCCCCCCCCCCCCCCCCCCCCACCCCCCCCCCCCCCCCCCCCCCCCCCCCCCCCCCCCCCCCCCCCCCCCCCCCCCCCCCCCCCCCCCCCCCCCCCCCCCCACCTTCTTCTTCCCCAGGTATGGCCAACGCCATGTTGGCGGGAGTTCCTCCGGCGTTTGGTCTCTACAGCTCTCTCTATCCTCTGATCATCTACTTCATCTTCGGCACCTCCAGACACCTCTCCATCGGTGACTGTCAACCTTTATTTTTCTAGAAAATGCCCGGTGGACAAAATACCTTTAACAAACTTAATAGTAAAGTAGTTCTAAAATAATCAGATCTATTTGTTCCTTTTATTGTCACTGTTTAATCAATACAATATAATGTGGTACTCACAGTGTGAGTCGTTATAATACTCTAGAGCCCAACACTCTAGTGTTAAGGGAGTTGAGTCGTTCTGTGTCCCGTTTGTGTGTCTGTTTATGTGTGACAGGTACTTTAACCATCCTGGCCATCATGATTGGGTCTGTGACAGCCAACGTGGAGTTGCTCAGTGATGGTGGTGAAGAGAGTCAGATTGATGTGGATGCGGCCAAAGTGAACGTGGCTGTACAGCTCACCTTCCTCTGTGGCCTCATACAGGTACACGCACACGCACACACACACGCACACACACACCGTAGACAATACATGGACAAACAGACTGCACAGGCTCACGCGCATCGCTGATGTTCACCTCGGATCTCTGGCCCCATTATGGAGACAAGCAATAGAAAAGAGAATTTCTCTGCAGCCATCCACTAATGTATCCCGTTCATTTTGTTATCATTTCACAGTTGTGCAATCTCTCACTCTTCTTCATCACAGGTCAACATGAGGTATTCAAATAAACAATCTCCCCCGAAGCTTTAAAACTGGAAGAAGAAAAAAGAAATAGTTTTTGGTCCACACTGGGTTCCCACACTGGAATTCAAATCCTCTCTGTGGAGGTGGGAAAAGATTTGTTCTCGGTGCCACCCATGCACTTCAAATCGATCAATATGTTTTCTGGAGCTAAAGTGGAGGTTGATAGCGGAACATTTTGTAAATGGTGTATTAATCTCTCAGAATCAAAGAGGCAGCATTCTTCTCAGAAGAAATATTAAGAAAAAAATAAACTAAAGCTGCGTGTTTGTGTTTGTGTGTGTGTGTGTGTGTGTGTGTGTATATATTGTGTGTGTGTGTGTGTGTCTGTGTGTGTGTGTTCGTGTTTGTGTGTGTGTGTCTGTGTGTGTGTGTGTGTGTGTTGTGTGTGTTCCCCCTCAGCTCCTAATGTACCTGCTGCGTGGAGGTGGTATGGGTCGCTGGCTGTCTGACCCAGTAATCAGAGGCTACACCACAGCAGCAGCTCTGCATGTGATGGTCCTGCAACTGCCACTGATGACTGGAGTCCCTGCACAGAGACACACTGGACTGCTGACTTCACTTTGGGTCAGTTGAAACACGGCAAGCTTCAATTTGTAGGCCACATGAGCTCCTGTAGTGCCGTTATGTGGCTGATCCCTGACCTCTGAAGTCCTTAACTGGTCTCTAGATTTCCTCATTTGGTTTTAATTCACCAATGTGCCTGTAAAGCTGAAACATGGTCTTGAGGATTTCTGTCATGATATTAGCTGAATGGAAAGTGGTGTGTGTTTGAGTTTATGGACACAGCTTCAGGGTAAAGAGCTAGCCCGCTGTTCTCTGGGGTCCCCAAGAATAGGACGTCTGGTATACCCTGATAAGCCTGCTGCCGGCCACCAATAAGCCAGAAGGTTCACAGTTACAAGCCAGAAGCTAACTATAATGATGACTTGTGGTTGTTTTATTAGACCAGAGGTCATATCCTGGGCCGGTACTGGCAGACATAAACTGTGTCTCCTCACCTTTTTTATTATTTCATTAAATTATCTTGGCAACAGAGTTTTGTTGGCAATAAAAGTGCCTTTCTGACTGCTCTGGGGTCTGCTGCTGGGAGTCAGCGATAGCTTTGTATTCATTCTTGGCACTACAAAGGGTAAATTCACGGTTGGCATCAAACTCTTCCGAGGGTGCACCTTGTCACCTCGACACAGGCAGTTCTTCAAGATAGATTTGGTTGCTAATCAACTATTTGCGGGTGCCTGTTTTCTTCCAGCTTCACTGGGCCATAACTTCCAGTTTACCCCTAAAAGAATCACACTGTCTTTGCTTCAAATAGCACTATGTTTCTGTTTTTTAAAGGTTTTAGTTTTGAAAAAAAATGTTTGAATGTGCGTGTGTTCTCCTCCAGACATTAAATGATGTTCTGCACCGAGTGACCAGTGCTGTGCCAGGAGCGCTGTCAGTCTCCGTGGTTTCCATGGTGATACTCATCGGAGGCAAAATGTTGAATGAGCGATTTAAGGACAAGCTACCTGTCGCCATACCATGGGAACTTATACTGGTGAGGAATACACACACACAGACACACACACACGCGCACACGCACCCGCACACACACACAGACACACACACGCACACGCACACTCAGTAGACTCATGCACCCAGATGGACGGATGCCACAGTGATGAACTGATGAATGACTCACAGTTATATAAAAATCAGTTCATATCACCAAATATGCAAATCCCCACATACGATAAATATGCGCACCTGGCTTATAGTCTGTTATCTTCCATCCAGGCAAAAGAGATTAGTGCTGATGTGGAACCAGAATGATCAATAGCCAAGGAAATGTCCCCTTTACAGTGAAAACACTGTTTGGATGGGTGGTCAATGCTCTGCTTAATGGTTCCCCTGCTTTGGATGATGAACGTCCTGCGGCATCAGTGAACCAAATCTCAATTGTTCACTTTGAGAAACTTCCAAAAAGATGACTTTGCAAACATGACAAGAGCTAAAACTGGAGAACGGCAAAGTACGGTATGAACCGCATCCCGAAGACGACAATACACGGAAAAGAACCAAATCACTCGGCAAACTTATTGTTCTGCTCAGGTTCCTTCAAAGAGCCCGTTGCCATTCTGGCACACATTGTTTCAATAAGTGTGCGTTAACGAAGAGCCCATGAGGTGTCCCAGAAGGAGACGCCGGCAACAATCTGGAGGAATACCGTGTGAGGGGTCGTGTCCTCTCCAACACAAGTGTGATGGAGAAGTTGCTCACACGGTGGATCCAAACTAATCAAAAGGGCACTGGCTGTACTGGCATCCATCGCTGATGAAGACACTTGGCAGAACTTGGATCTGGACAGGAAGACGCTGCCTAATGAGAGAGCACTGTCTCCATCACTGCACCACCACTGGGATCTGAAATCTAGTCAGTCAGTGGACGAACTGAATCTGATTATGAAAATGTGTGTGTTTATGTACTTCCATGTGCATTGATCACACAATACACACTGATGGATTTGACATTCAGATGATGTGGAGTGTTGTATGTTGTTTTCCAAACTGGACATTCTGTGCAGAGGATGTCACGGCCATTGTTTCTCTCCCCCAGATTGTCTTGGGCACCATCCTGTCGGTGCAGATGGATCTGGTTGGACAGCACACAGTCCAGGTGGTGGGACACATACCCAGTGGGTCAGTAGAACTGTGTCATTGTCTGTTTTTATTTGTCATTCAATTTGCTTTTTAAAATATATTTTCCGAGACTAATGTCTTGATTTTTATCTTGTTTAAGGCCTGTGAGCCTTTCGGCGATGTTCCATTGTAAATATATTCATGGCAGACTGTGACTCTTAAAGGAATAATTCAATTCAGAAGCCTTTATCAAATCATTGATCATTGACATGATTAAGAACATATGATGCAAGTCGTGTTTTACTTCTACTTGCACATACTGTCTTTACTAATATTCTGTACAGTATATTGGCTAACCAATGTGTTTGTGTGTTTGGTAATATGCCTCCACCACACAATGTACATCTAAATGTCTCGTTTCCCTTCATCCTTCTGACACGTTGACCCTTCTCTAACCTCCCATCCTTCACACCTCTCTTCTCATCACACATAATATGCCAGTTGGCATTATTGTGTTATCCTTGATAACTTTGAGAGAATTAAAAAGAATGCATGGGGTGACTCACCTTTAACAGGTGGTCCTAATTCTTTATATTACTGTATATTTCATTTATTTTCTTTGAAGACTCAGTTAGTCACTCAATTGATGCCATCTCCTCTCCTCTAGCCTGTCTTCCCCGGTCCTTCCCTCTCTCTCTCAGGCCAGAGAGCTGTTCATTCCAGCTCTGTCAGTGGCTCTGGTCGGCTTCAGTTTCCTCTCCGCCATGGGCTCAGTGTTCGCCCACAAACATGGCTACCACGCGGACAGCAGTCAGGTACATTCACGGCAGTTGCAACTCTCACGCACTTCAGCCAGGGACCACAGAGAGTCGGGTTGTTGTTGCACATAAAGAAGGAAAAACGTGCGCAATAATGATCAAGATTAGGATCCTGCGTAGAGAAGGTGAGAGAAGCGTTTTAAAGTTGAGGTTATTTAACAGTTTAAATGACAAGTAAGAACAAGTCTGCCAACATCTGCATCTGTTTTAAATTAAATATATTCTGTGCACTTCCTATATTTACCAACACTATGTGCACTAGTGAGCATACAATTTCAGAAAAGTTGTAATATAAAAAGTAATTGTCTCAAATGTAATAATCCACTGGGGACGTTCCATGGTGATATCATGTCCAGCAGGCCAACCGGTCCCCCTGAGAACACTCCACAGTGTCCTCGAGCTGGGCTGCTGCCTCCAGTTGAGTACTTTTCAAGTTTCTGTCGGTCTCCGCCTCAGGACCTGCTGGCTCTGGCTCTGTGCAACACCATCGGAGGAATGTTCCAGTGCTTTGCGGTCAGCTGCTCCTTCTCTCGCAGTATGGTCCAGGATAGCATTGGTGTCAAATCACAGGTATTGGAATCTATTCCAAAAGACATCAAAAAACCCAAACCCACCTTTCTCTTTGCTTTGTGTAACATGACTGTGTAGGGAAGCAACATTAGCTCATTTTTTTCATAGAGTTTATTAGATAACTTACTTAAATGTGTCCATTGACTGCTGCCCTTTACTTACTGTCCTTCTGTTGTGTTTCAATGCCATGTGTTAGATGGCCGGATTGATATCCGCTCTGTTGATCCTAACCATCCTGTTGAAGATTGGCCCTCTCTTTGAACAGCTGCCAAAGGTAAAACGCATATGAGATAACAAACGTTATTTATGTTCATCATATATGTTGTTTAGCAAGTGAGACCGTGAGACAGTGTCTGTGCTGACAGTTCTCTTGGATTGCCATAAACCAGCACAGAATGATGATGGAATAATAGAGAATATCAGGGAAGATGTTTTAAGAAATGTCAAGTCATGCTCCGTCTGGATGAGACTCACTGTCGGCATGACTCACTCGTGTTAGTTCAGTTATGCCTCGCTGTGTTCCAGGCGGTGTTGGCAGTCATCATCCTGGTGAACCTGCAAGGGCTACTGGCTCAGTTCAAAGATGTGTGTGTGCTCTGGAAGTCTGACAGATTGGACCTGGTGAGCTACACACACACACGCACACACACACACACACATGGTTACAGATCTGATCGTGGTCCTCTCTCCTCCCTCCTCTCCTTCAGCTGGTGTGGGTAGCCTCGCTGCTTTCCACGCTGGTCTTTAACCTGGACCTGGGTCTGGCTGTGGCGGTCACCTTCTCTCTACTCACTCTCATCTACAGGACGCAACAGTCAGTTGATATCATTTTACAGGCATGGGGCATCAGTCAGAAGTTACTGTTTAATCATGATCATACTGTACATTTAGTAAGAGATTATCAGGTAACGCAGGAGGACGGGTGTTTTCATCGGGGGAGTCTGTGTGTGAGTTATCGTGGCAACATGTGGTCCCAGGAGGCTGTAGGAGAAGACTGTGCCGGGCGTTTTTAAGCTTAAGATTTTCTCACCGTACAAGATGCAGTCACACAACTTTACGGGAGTTGAGATCCAAATGAAGGTCGAGTTTAAAGATGGATGTAGCGCCTGTCATAGAGGGGTAGGAAGTGGGATAATGAAGAATGAGAATAGTGTGTGTTTATGTGTGTGTGGGTGTATATATATATTATATATATATATATATATATATATATATATATATATATATTCATCTTAAAAGTGTTGCATTTCCTTCCCTCCTCTCATTAATATTCCCCTGTCTGTTACTTTCATCTCGTCTTCCAGCTCCTCCGCTGTTGTTTTGGGTCGTATTCCTGGTACAGACTGTTACAGAGATGTGAGACTCTATACTGAGGTAAGCTCAATTTGTCTCACAGGTCTCACGAAAATACGTTTTCAAAAAACTGTTTGGTTAAAGTTTGGTGTTGTTCAAGGAAAACTAAGTGAAGTTAAACCCCACGGTACCAGGAAAGCTCAAGAAAACAACCCTTTGACTTTCCGACATGTTTCTATCTAGCTGACTTGTGCCAGTGTGGTTCTGTGTTAGAGTTCAGGTGAAGAACTTTTGAGATGCGTTGAAAACTGTTGTAAACATTCTTTTAATCGAGAATATGCATCCACAACACGTTTGAGAAGCCGCTCTGTCATTAACACTGAGTAGCTCTGGGGCCATTTGAACTGACCAAAACATAGTAGGAGTTTTCATGAAGCCAACATCTAGTGGCCATGAGAGGAACAGCAGCTTAATGCTCTCCACTTAGCTCATATATACCGTACAGATGTGAGAGTAATATTATTGATCCTCACCTCTCAACAAGAAAGCAAAGAAGCGTATTTCAGAAAAATTCCTTGTAGCACTCTTATTAATTTTTTTCAAACTTTTGTAGTCATAATGAGTTGTCACAAATCCAAAACATCCGATTCTCTACTTGAATCCATCTCTCGTAGACGGTCTTTAATACAAATCCTTAGACAAAAGCAGTTTGTTGGTTTCCTTCCTCCGCCCTTTCTCTGCAGCCGAGTCACACCTTTTACCAAATGTGTCCCATACCTCATTTCATAGTGCCAGCTGGTGCCTTTTTAAAAAAAATATTATTCATAATTTAGGGTCATCCACTTTTGACACTAAATACAAGTAGTGCAGTAAAAGAAAAAAAAAGACCAATGCCTGCAGGTGTGTCTAATTTAACAACAACATGAAGTTTCACTGTGTGAAGTTAATGATGTATTATTGGGCAGCAGGTCATTATTCACCTTCAGTATGCCACGGCCTGATGGGAAGATGAATCACACTAACCGCTGGCTGTGGACTAGCATGTCTAAATTGCCATCAGTGGGAAACACTGTCAATAATGAATTCTCCACAGTCTGAACACAGCCCTATTTCAAAGGGATCACAGCATCTGCAATGCACTTGCACATTAACACAGCGAGCATCTGATGGGCGCTAATGGGTGCAGGATGTAGACCAACGTCAATCTGAATAAATGGAAAGGCACAAGGTGTATCCTACAGTTTACGTTAAAAATAGGTTTGCAAATGATTTAAGTGGGTATTTATGGATCAGGCCAATTAAACGGAGGTGTGGCCCGACGTGTACACAAATAACCCACCAAGTTCTTCAGTGAAGGTCAGTTCTTTTATCAACTTAACGAACCGCTCCTGAACGCCATAACCGTCACGCAGCCAAAACACACTCAAATACATCCTTGGCTGAAAACCACCATCTGTCACACATCAAAACACCTTGTGCTGCGTCAGCGAATTCCTGTCAACTTCTAGCTCTCTGTTCGTGGCGCTTGATTCTCCTCTCAATCTGTTACGCGGCTGGCGGCCGCACCACTTTGTCAAGTAACTGTTGTGCATTAGCGATGTCGTGTGCAGTGGCTTATGAATTCATTCTGTATATGTTCTTTCTTTTTTTAATTGTCCTTGATCTCACACTTTAGAGCCGGACAAGTTGAAGTAAACCGAAGATCTGTTGTATCTCCAAAACTAGATATTCATCAAACTAGTTTATTGTTTGTTGTTGGGTTTTTTTTGTCAAATGTGCTAATTAACATCCAGTACTGGAAAAGTCCTGACCGTCTGTCCAGGGTGTCACGACTGTGCCAAGATATAAAATGGAACCTTTGTTGTGTGCGTGTGTGTGAGGCATGTGTGTGTGTGTGTGTGTGTGTGTGTGTGTGTGTGTGTGCGTGTGTGTGTGTTTTTCTCACAGGCAAAGCCAGTTCCCGGGGTGACTATACTCTCGTATTCCAGTGCTATTTACTTTGCCAACTCTGAACTTGTCTTCACACAAATCAGACAGGTGCCAACACACACACACACAAACACACGCACACACACGCACACACACAAACACACACACACACACACACACACACAAACACACACACACACACACACACACACACAGGATGGGGAGATGGAGAGAAAGAAGAGAGCCTTAGCATCAGTGAACTAAGAGCTGATTTTGAGTGGCACAGTTCAAGATTGACGTATGGCGTAATAGTTATAATTAGGAGAATGAATAAACTCAGACGAGCATCAGTCCCACGTTTCGTCTTCTCCCCATGTCGGGCGCCTTCTTTCAACGTGAAGTCAATCAATATATACAGCATGTTCAATAGCAGCACCTACACTATAGAACATGTACTGCTGTGTGTTTCTGACTAACGTTCCTTGTTGTTCCTCACCGCATCCAGACAGTGAGTCGTGGTCAGAAGGAGAACCCAGCTGGAGTCCACATCCCTTCTTCTTCCTCCTCCTCCTCAGGCCGGATAAGGAGGCACACCCATTGCTTGGTTCTGGATCTCAGCTCAGTCACCTTCATGGACTCGATGGCCATGTCTGCACTTTGCAAGGTGAGAAGAGAGAACTGGAGTGAAATGTTTCAACTCACATTCAGTTTCATTTGAGCGAAACACCAAAACCCTCTGAGACGTCTGTCACTTCTTGAGCTGGCTCATCAGTTGGCTTTCTCATACCGGGAATTTAATGCACATAATCCCTTATGCTTTCCTAGAAATGACCTAGAAGCCCTTTCTGCTAGTGAAAAATACATAAATAATAGTAAATAATAAGTACTTTTTCTGTATTTTTCATTTTTTCCGTGTGGATTCCATAAAGTACAAGGTAAAGCATGTTTAGGGCAACACATATCGATGATAATGTGTTATTTGAAGCAAACATGTGGTAGTATTGCTTTGTATGCAGATGCAGAAGTTCTATATATAAATTGTACATATTGTTCGGTAATGTAGAATATAATAAGCCTTTATGTATACAGTATAGAGCTTGAAGAACAAAACAATGAAGCACACTAGATGTTGTCTTTTAGCCTTGACTACATTGTGCAGTTTGATTTGATCTGATGGAGCATCAGCTCAGGTTGCTTTGAATCAGTTTTTCTCTGCCAGATCTAAACCTGCCCATTCTACTCGTTCTCCTATAGCCATTAAACCTGCCGTGGTGGTTGGCTGATTCCACTTCTGCTGATCAAAGACATTCATATGTAATATCTAAGGCCGGACTAGATGTCCGGTATTTGCACGTTAAATAATGAAAGTATGAGACACGCCCTCTTGCACCTACCCCCCCCCCCCACACACACACACACACGCACACACACACACACGTACACACACACCTCTCACAGCTTTTGACTCGTCGTACTGATAGACTTTGTTATCTCGTCCTCCTCTTTGACCTTCTGATGAAAGAAGTACATTCAGTCAACACATGCTTGGATATGACTATGCTGTGTGTGTGTGTGTGTGTGTGTGTGTGTGTGTGTGTGTGTGTGTGTGTGTGTGTGTGTGTGTGTGTGTGTGTGTGTGTGTGTGTGCGTGTGTGTTATTCAATAGGTTGCAGGAGACTTGGAAGTCCAAGGTGTGGGCGTGTTTCTGGCATCTTGCCCAGGTCAGATTCATGTTTCATACTCATATATAAATCTCGGATAACGTGACTCAACTTTGTCTCTCTCACATATTCATTCACTCATGCACACACACACACAGACACAGACACAGACACACACACGCACACACTCGTTGTCTGGCGTTGGGCTGTCCCTGTCCGTTTCCCACCACGTCTCCCATACTGTAGCTCTGCTTGAAACTGTTTTTTTTCCCCCTTTCTGAACTGCCACAGTAACTGTTTTTATTCAATGTCACACCAAACACGATCAGACAGGTCGAATGTACCCGAGCGGTCTGTGCGGTGTGCAGGAAATAAATACTGGAAACTTTCAAATCAAAGCATGAAGT
Source organism: Cyclopterus lumpus (assembly GCF_009769545.1). Taxonomy (NCBI): domain Eukaryota; kingdom Metazoa; phylum Chordata; class Actinopteri; order Perciformes; family Cyclopteridae; genus Cyclopterus; species Cyclopterus lumpus. Next base: position 8,380,792 of record NC_046972.1, read on the forward strand.
GTGCGATCTGGATGCCCTCTGTATGTCCACAGAGAGAGTTTTATCTCAGCTCCAGGCTCGGGGTTGTAAACCGGACAGCCTGTCCACCTCCGGTCTCTCCCCGTCGGTCCATCACGCTGTCCTGCGCTGCCTCAGCACCCTGCCGAGGCCACTGGAGGTACACGTTGTCTCGCTTCCAAGTTACATTACAAGTTCATCTGTTTTTTAGAGTTTCTTCAGTCACTGTTTGTTTGCGGCTGAAGATTCAAGACTTTATTTAGAAAAGGAAAAAAATAACTTGGGTGTGGCATTGATGGTCAAGGAAGAAGAATCCGTGGTTCTGCTGCATTGATTTTGATCTTACTTTTAAACTGTTATCGGAGTACCATGCAAAATCAGTGTTGTACTCCCTCAATGTGTTTACATGACATCTCACTGGATATAAAGTGGGCAATAGGGCTTCAAGAAATATTAATTGTTTTTTGTGTGTATATTTCCTCTCAGGAAATCAACCCAGATGCAAGTGAATGTTGAACCTACATGACTGCTGCTATTACAGGACAGTCAAGTCCTCTCAGCATATCAACCTGATGGGGGTTAGTTGAGGCTTTGAGCCTCTTTTTGTTATGAGAGAAAGACATTAACATCTTTCCCGTTGTGTATATGCATACACTTCTCACGAATTCCCAGGCAATAAATGTAATTGTGCCACAATTTGCGCCATTTCTGACCTCTCCGTCTTTAAGTATTTGAGATTTCATTAGGATCGCCCAGCTTCCAATAAAACATAATTAGCAGAGGATGGTTTCAATCGATCACCATTGTGGGTTATGGGTCCAGCTTCCTTCCACTGCACCACCCCGTCAGAAGGCCCTTTTCACAGCAGCCATGTTGTTGTAGCAGGACACAGACGTATGTAATTGATAGAAATAACTATGGTCCCATGCTATCCTATTTAACATGCACAATAACAGGGCCCCCGGCCGACCAAACCTGAACAGCACTAGATATTACTAAAACAAATAATTCATTAATTCATCGGTCGCTTCATTACTAACGTTGAATCTGCGTTGTGCAATAAACTTCGTAGAGAGATAATAACTTTGCAACTGAAACAGCTGATGTGTGGCCTCCAGAATGACAGTTACACATTAACATCTACACTCCTGTGGTTACATACCGAAGAGGGGAGTTGACTTTGTTCTCTTAATTGAGTCGTCTTGTCTGTCCTGTTCTGTACTGAACTCTGTCATTGTCGCTTGATCCCAAACACACATTGTTGGTTTACTGTAAGTGACAGAGACAGACACGTGAATACAAATATGTGCTGCCCCTCCCTCTGTATGAACAAAATAAAAAGTGTACAGTTTTCACATGCAGACACAGCATGGGCACCAGACGGCAGTTTGCAGACAAATATATGAACTATGTGTTAGACTTTTCTTCTTTTTTTTTCTTACATAATGTACCAGTAATTCTCAGGCAAGGCAGGTAAACAAGTGATCATCTCACCTTAAAAACTATATTTAAAAACATAATAAACCTGTACTGACAACAATTAAAGAAATTCTTTCTCTGAAATGAGAACACATCGGTTCAACTGTGAGATAAGGTCGGAACAGGAAGAATTGGAGACGTGAACAAGAGCGGCTGTTGCACCGATGGATACGCCCAGCTGTGACGTCAGCAACATCTCGACAATACGTTACAATTTACATCGGTCATAAAAACATTGTCTTGTTTCTTGTGAAAAACACGCAGCTTACCCCTGGTCTCTGCCTCCGCCCCTCCCCATTTTATCTCACTTTCGTACAGTCTTTTATGTCATTTTTATAATCTATAAACACGTTAATTTACACGTTCAGACTAAGTGTAGTTCTCGACCCTCAAAAGTGAAGGATGACGAAGTGAAGGGTTGTTTTCTATTAGTAGAATAACATTATGTTAATATGTTAGACAAGGAAGGAAAATCTAACTGCCAGAAAAAAAATACCTAGCAGAGGATGGTTTCGATCCATCGACCTCTGGGTTATGGGCCCAGCACGCTTCCGCTGCGCCACTCTGCTGTCCTGCGATTACCTGACGTCAGGCATTGATACTTAACATACGTAACGTCTTGCAGGCGCAGCAGACTGCTGGAGAGCACGCATCTCATTCAGTCGCGCGCGCGCGTGTGTGTGCGTCTTCTGTGTGAGACAGAAGCTCATTTAACATTAAAGTGAGGTTTGAGAATGCAATAAGAATTGTGGTTCAAGCTAATCGGTGTGTGCTAAGACATTGTAAAATAGAGACAATGACTATATGACTATATATAGTCTTATATGATAACGGTTCTGCAATGTGGAGCTGCTTCCTTGGAGCGCAGCTTGTGAATGGCCTCATCTTGTCTCAGACTAGGAAACTCACAAATAGGTTGTAGGAACAGAATCAAAGGAAACTTAACCATAGAGGATCACATTTCAGGGTTTGACACACATGGCTCGTGGCCAGTAAATATCCTGCAGGTGGTCGCCCGTGGCCACTGAGTTGTATCAGGTCAGAAAGAGATGACGGTGGGCCTTGGGTTCGCTGCTTAAAAACCTTCATCCCAAAATTAGATTTTCCCTTTTTTCTGAGTTCTCAAATAAATAAAACAAATGTGTTAAAGAGGCCCAAGGTTGACAACTTTAAAGGAACATTTACAGCAAATAAACTCAAGACTAATTTAACCTCAAAATAATTATCTTAAAGGGAACAAGGAATTCTCAAAGGGGAAAAACAAAGACTTTAAAGACCTGAAAACTGAACCAGTTTGGTCACACATGGTATTTTATTTTGCTAAAGGGCATTACACCTGTTACTCAGAGTTGAACCTTTTCTATACTTTTTTTGTATCAGCTTTTGTTTCAAAACAATGGGGCTGTATTGAATGTCTGCATTTGTATCCAAACAGGCCGACTTTCTGTGATATTTCTTCAGCTATCTTTGGGTTGAACTCAAGTTTGACTGGCTCACATAGCTGCCTCACTTTTAAGGGGTGGCGATCACCATGGTAACCTATGGTGCAAGGGTAACTCATCCACTGACCAATCACAAATAATAAAGAGCAATATCCAATATAGTAACATTCTGTTGTCAGAGGATGGTTTTGATATATCGATCGATATATGAAAGCAATTAAAAGGTTGATTGACCTATACAACACATTTGTCTTTACAAAATAATACTATTTGTCCTGCTTTGTAAACCAGTATCTGTTTGTCCAATGATTAAGCGGGCCCTCCCATTCACTCTGCTGTGGTGTGATTGTGATTTAACAAGAACAACCCGGACTGGGCTGGAATGGCTGACTAATCTAATCACACTCAGATAAGAAATAAAACACACAGACAAGACATGTCGAAGACGGTCTAATTTAAAGTGAGCGTACGGTGGTATCTTCTTCACTTCTGTCTGTATTCATCTGACCTCTCGTTTCCTTAGTGTCCTGTATGCACTTAAAGCCTCCTGTCAGGTCAACTCATGTTTAGAGTATGTTGGTTTCAATTTGAACAAATGTCTCGAAAGACAAAAGGAGGTTGACTCAATGCATTAAAAAGTTAAGAAGACATTACAAAAGTCCCCTCTCTGTAAATGTTCAAACATGCGGGCTCATCTCTACTTTCTCCCACTTCTGTTTCCTCCTTGACTTGCACGTTAGAACTTTGCCCTCTGCCTCGACACAACAATATCACATTTATAGGTTTCGCTTCAAGGTCTCAAGGCACAGCAGTGGAGTCGCAACGTCGAGACGGTCTCCGAGAAAAGACAGAGACAGCGAGGAAAGAGGAACTTTCTATATGCGAGGGGGTTTTCTGCCAACCTACTTTGTCAGAGAATGCTCTCCGTCGTGGATTTTCATAAACAAAACCTGAGGTTCATCCGTTGGCTGCAACAAAAAGCAATCACGACTTGTTTGGTACCACTTGGGTCCACACCAGATTCAATTTGAAGCAAGGGGACCACTGCACACGGAGAGGATTCATTCTTCATGAAGAGGGATGTGCCTCTTTCTTTTGTAATCTAGGTGGAAGATTTTAATTACAAGCATGACCAGCAATAGAATTGGACTTGGATCTATTTCCTCTGCACTGGAAAAACAGAGAAAAGACATAGAACACTGTATCGCTCCTCTGTAAACCTCCACTAAACTTGAATGCTTCTTCACAGGGCTTTAGGAGGTTCTGTGCTTTTTGTCAAATAAATATTTTCAATATAATAAAACATTTTCCTAATACGGCTGGAACACAAGGTAATTATTATCAAAAGTTTACAAACAGTTTAGTCCCAGAGGTACCGTGATCCGGACATGAAATGAACTAATTGTTGTCGTTTTTTTTACAGCTGTTTATGTGCCGAAACAATAATTAGATTAAGATCTTATGGATGTAGTAATATGCTATATTTTCTTTTATATAAATGGAAACGCTGTTGAAAATGCAACGGCAGCATTCGGGCCATACTTTTTTGAATAATACAAGGAATCGATTTTCTGCAGAAATCAATTTGTAAGAAAAGTAGTCAGCCTTGTTGTGTCTGTGGCAGCTGGCGCCATGGCCGAGAGGAGACGGATGGACTACAGCGTGCACAGGGAGATCCTGGACGAAGGAGCAGTGGATGAGATGGCAAAAAGGTCCGACTCAAAGCCATCTCAGTGTGAGAAGTTCAAAAAGTCAATGAGGTAAAGTTCCCCACATCTTGTCTGCAGTGCATATAAACTCATTTCTCTCTGCTTAATCAAACATTTCCTGTCTTGCATCGTCAGGCACGAAGCATTCGGCAATCACGCTCAGAATAAATGAGTTATCGCACACCAGAATTCTTCAATAAAGTACTAAACTTACAGTGGTCGAAACCGATCAAAAGAACTATTTCCTCGCAGCACATCATATGACACTCAGCAACGTGCAATGACTCCTGCTTTATCTACATATTATCTAGTTGGAAAAGCAGTGCAGGGCTGTGTTCCTTTATGAAGTCAACACATGTTGAACTATACAGAGATAAAAACAGAGCTACACAAACAAGGTCAATATCACATCCAAGTGTCTCTCCAAATGTAAGAATACTCTTCACTAATGAGTTCATGATAATAACTTATTTTTCTCTCTGCCTGTCTTTGTCCCACAAACCCAGGTGCTCTGGTCCCAGGTTGAAGAGCTGCCTGCTGGGTAGCGTTCCTGTTGCGTCATGGCTGCCTCGTTACTCCATCAGAGAAAACGCCCTGGGTGACCTGATTTCTGGAATCAGCGTGGGCATCATGCATCTCCCGCAGGGTGAGGGTTCAGAAGATCAGTGCAGTGAAGGCTGCTGTGTCAGATAAAAAATATAACAAAATTAAATAAAAATGTTCACAGTGTTTATTCATGTAACTTCAAACGTCGGCAATATCCAGGATGAGATTTTGTTATAATTGTTTTTTATTTAAATGGTATCCTGCAGGTTTTGCATTGTCCTATACTAAATATCTTCCTCGTTATTATTACTGTATTGTTGGAAATCATATCCTCGGCTTTCACTACAGGTATGGCCTACGCCCTGCTAGCCTCTGTGCCTCCAGTCTTTGGACTCTACTCTTCCTTCTATCCAGTCCTCATCTACTTCATCTTCGGCACTTCCAAGCACATCTCAATCGGTTTGTACTTCAACACTTTCTGCATCTGCACATAGTCGTTTTGACACGGCTGAAGCCTTTCTATTGGTTGATTGAGAGGAAGTCATGAGAAAACTTTTGACATGTTTGTTTTTAAAGCACCTGGCAAAACAGTTCTCAAGACTTTAAGTATTTAGCTATAAATCAGAGGTACAAAAAACAAAACTCAGCTAATCTGCTATTCAAAGACTGACTTAGTGTGATCTGATCAGATTTGATTGACAGTGGCACCCCTCTGTCGACACAAGCGAAAAATCTGACGACTTTAATCAGATTTTGAATCTACCAGCGATGTGAGCTGGTCCTGGAAGTGTTTTCCCCATTCTGCAGTCCCAAAAACTATCAATAACCTTCATGCCATGGCCACCAGTTTTAATTATTTCCACTTTTGCCCACTTTTGTATTCTTGTCAGTCCGGCGTGGCGAACTTGTCTAAATACTACAATCTTCCTCAGCCTCTGCCTCCAATGCCACGGAGAAGAAGACAGTTAAAGGCGCGGATTGGAGTGGCAGCCAATTCAAACCACTTTGACCTTGAATTTGTGAACAAAACATCGCAATCTACCGGCGCATGTAACAACATTTCGAAGCATTGTTATTAGAAGTGTCTTCGTTGAAATGTACCTTGGAAAACATTAACTTCCTCCCCAAAGTTTTGTACCTATTGCTTTTGTGAAAAAAAGCTAATATTTTTCAAGACAGTTGTCAATCTTTTAATCTGATGATTAATCTGGCAGAGTGTCAGTGCCATAGAAGTGCTCCGACTGTGAGTAATGCAACATCTTTTATAGGAAAATTAATGGGACCTTTACTTCTGGAACCAGAAACCTCCCGAAAAAGCTCATCCAACTTTACTACTGTCTTTTTTTTTATTGCTCATTTCTGCTGGGTAGGTATAAATACATAGCCTGTCAAACCAGTGAAAAAGGTAAAGACAACAGAGTTAAATACCTCAAATGGTTCAATGGTTCAATGTTACCGCTCTGCTAGAAGATAATGTATCACATAGGTCCAAGAAGCTGGGGGGGGATTGGGCTTCAGGAGCAAGGTGGCGTTGAGAAAGATGTCTCTCAAATATGTTGTTTCATGGCCAGGAAAAACATGTATTGTGTGTCTCTGTCGCCCTTGTTTAGGAACATTCGCGGTGTTGAGTGTGATGATAGGAGGCGTGACGGAGCGATTAGCACCAGACTCCAACTTTATGACATGGGACAATGTGACCAACTCCAGTATCATTGACATCATCTCCCGGGATGCAGAGAGGGTCCGAGTGGCTGCAGCCGTCACCTTCTTGTCTGGATTATTTCAGGTAAATGAGAGTTACTGGAAGTCAAACATTTAGGGAGTAATCCTCCCATTGGATGTTGATGTTTCTTGGACAGATAGATGAATAGGCACATGCTGCTAGCAAGAAATACATCAGTGAATACAATAAAATACACTACAAATGCTTAAAGCATGCTTCAACAAAAGATGTAAGCCTTTAATAGGATACCTTTTAAGTATCTGTTCTCCCCTCGTGATTCCATATGAGCCTTTTATGTACTCTCTGTGACCTTCAGCTAGAAAGATGCTTGGCTCCTCCACTATCCTGGCTAAAGAGCAATATGTGATTGATTAGTTATGATTGGTTGTTCCGGCTGTAAAGCTACACACTGGCTTGTTTGTAATTCCAATAGGGATGTTATCTTGAAGCTACGGCAGCATGGTTGCTGCGTCCGTGTTGGTTCTCCCCTCTTGTTGCAGTGAGTGTGTCTTTCAATATGTACGTAGATTCTGCTCGGACTGGTCCAGTTTGGTTTCGTTGTGACCTACCTGTCTGAGCCGCTGGTCCGAGGCTACACCACAGGAGCTGCCATCCACGTCATCGTGTCCCAGCTCAAATACACCTTTGGCATCAGCCCTGTGAAATACAGTGGACCCTTGTCATTGATATATGTAAGAAAGAGCAGAGTCGGCAACACCTGCTGGCTTCTGCATGTTTTTCATTCATTTATTTAAAAGATTAATGCTGAAAGTAATACTTATTTCCAAAGCGTTTTGGGATTTTTTAAATGTATTTTATATGAGGGATACAAGAGGGATACACACACACATACATATATATATATATATATATATATATATATATATATATATATATATATATATATATATACATATATATATATATATATATACATATACATATACATATACATATACATATACATATACATATACATATATGTGTGTATCCCTCTTGTAAGCATGCTTCTATCTCTGCGATGGACAATAATCTAACAAGAGCATTGTCTAGTCTTGTATGAAATGTTGTACTACTTATTTCTCTCACACTTCCTCCTCTAAGCATTAAAGTGACAATTAGTATCTATTCCCTTTCAGACTGTGTTGGAGATATGCTCTCTCATTCCTCAGACAAACATTGGTACTCTAGTGGTCAGTATCGTCGCTATAATCGGCCCTCATCCTCAGCGAAGGAGCTCAAACTCATACTTGGGTAAAAAACTACCTGTTCCCATACCCTGTGGAGCTGCCTTGGAGTGAGTATGCGGTGCTATAGTCCCTCGTAATATACTCCATCGAGACACACACACCATCACACTTACACCCACAAATACAGCTTGTATTATCTGTTTCTCCAGATTGTAATTGCTACTATCATCTCCTGGCAAGTTAACTTGGCGGACAGATATAAAGTGGATGTGGTGGGACTGATTCCCTCCGGGTGAGAAACACACACAGACACACTCTCACACACACACACACACACACACACACACACACACACCAAACATACAGGAGTGTGTGTTTTACGCATGTGGAAAGGGAAAGTGTTTGTTATGGGTGATGTATTCTACTCTGTGTCCATGTCCATCAGCCTCCAGCCGCCTGTTCTTCCAACTGCCTCCCTGTTTGGTCAGGTGATCGGGGATGCCTTCGCTCTGTCTGTGGTTGGCTACGGCATCGCCATCTCACTGGGACGCATCTTTGCCCTAAAATATGGATACAAGGTGGACAGCAACCAGGTGGGGAGGTGATGGATGGAATCCAGGCTGAGCTGCTCTTTTACAGGTCGCATCTTGTGTATTAACAGTGTGAGTTTCCTCGTTTCAGGAACTGATCGCTCTGGGCCTGAGTAACGCCGTGGGAGGAATCTTCCAGTGTTTCGCCATCAGCTGCTCCATGTCTCGCAGCATGGTTCAGGAGAGCACAGGCGGGAAGACTCAGGTTGGTACGAGTGGACAATATCCTGCTGAACTGGCCTTGAGTCACACATTGTTAGGGTGCCTTTATCTCTGTGCAGAGAGCATTTAGTCTGGTTTTAGAACTCATTGGGCAAAGAAGGTTTAGCTTAAGATTATCACATTTTACTAAATCAACGGGACATTCATATTTTAAAGGGTCATTTTACAAAATAAGTCCAATATTGTCACACCCTCCTAGTATCAATATTGACGCTAACCAAAACAGTCTACATGGCTAAACCACTTGAGGTCAATGATACATTGTGATGTATTTCTTTTAGCTTAAGATGAATAGACTGGATTTATGTAACGTCTTCCTACCTTACCAGACAAACAGGCTCCTATTCAACCATTCACACACACATTGGATTAATGTGTGTGTGTGTGAATGGTAAAGCATAAAGCAATTTTTTTTTTAAAAACCCACCACTTCCTTATAAAAAGCTGTTACATTCCAATGAATTTTAGCTCCTCCTATTAGACCTTCAAATATCGACTGTATGATTGTTAATACTGTTTGTGGTACAGACTGGCAATACTTTCCTGAGAGGACTTTTTTCAGGGCAGTATTTTCAGCCCAATAGCGACTAAACTGGGCCATCTCAAAAGGTTAAATGGAGGGGAATAGCGTTCATAATTAACGTCACTCTCAAGTGGCATCATTAAAAAACACTTAAGCAATCGATTTTTGCTGACATCGTTAAAGTTCACCTACACAAACACATATTCGCTGAGAGGCTAAACCGGTTTAGTCTGACAACACCATTAATCAGCTATGGCCCTTTAGAGAGGAGAGGAGAGGAGAGGAGAGGAGAGGAGAGGCTTTAACTGATGGTGCCTTGACTCCTCTCTTAATCATGTACCAATTCTCTTTAATAATCACTCCATCATTCATCTTTTCCTCTTCTTTTTCTTTAACTCTCTTCCTCTGATCGCTCTCTCTCTCTCTCTTTCTCTCTCTCTCTCCTGATTTCCATTCATCATCCCTCTCTCTTCAGGTTGCTGGTGCTCTATCAGCGATAGTTATCCTTTTCATCACGCTCTGGATTGGAGCTCTCTTTGAAGATTTGCCAAAGGTACTGTGTGTGTGTGTGTGTGTGTGTGTGTGCGTGTGTGTGTGTGTGTGTGTATGTGTGTGTGTGTGTGTGTGTGTGTGTGTGTGTGTGTGTATACACATGTGTCCCATGGCCACCCTCCTCAAAATATAGACAACAGCTTGAGATTGTGTTGCTATAAGGCCACCAACAGTTATGACTTTCTTCAAACAAATGATATAAACATTGAAAGCAATGAGGCTGTAAAGCAAAGTTATGATATGAATATTATGACTGTAACCACTGCCATTCAGGTTTGACAGCTCTTAGTCATTTGTTTGCAGCCCATTTAACTCGAGCACATAACACTTCCACATCCTACATGAGAGGTTTTTATCTCAAACTCACCTTCATGTTTTAGGCCTCAAGACTGGAGCTCTCCATATAAACTATATCATACTTGACTCCCTTGGCAGGCAGTGCTGGCCGCCATCATCTTTGTCAACCTCCATGGCATGATGAAGCAATTCATGGATGTCCCTGCACTGTGGAGGAGCAACAAAGTAGACATGGTGAGTGTACTAAAAACTATAGGTGAGGAAATGTTTTGGGAAGAGAGATTTATCTATAATATTAAACAAGAATTTAAATATGAGTGCAGATAATTAGCGTGCTGAGAACGTACATGTTCATGGTTGTGTACTACACATTAGCATGCTATAACATGCCAACATTTACATGGTAGCATTCATACATGTTGTGCTCAGATGGGAACAACAGGCCGCCGAGGGGGAGACTTTTGCCTTCTGTAACGAGCGCTTGATTTAAGGGTCGCTTGATTTATTGTCAGTCATCATCATCATCATCATCATCACTCTCTTTCTGTCTCTCCAGGCGATCTGGGTGGTCACCTTCATCCTCACCTTGCTATTGAACCCTGACCTGGGACTGGCTGCTGCCATCGGTTTCTCCATGCTCACCGTCATCTTCAGGACACAGCTGTAGGAATGCATTGCCACACATACCCACAAGTATACACTAATAAACACACACACACGTGTTCAGTGTGAAAATTAAACCACCAATCACTACATCAAGCAAGGAATTCAGTTATTTTCTTGCAGACCATAAAATGTTACAGATTGTTCACAGATGTCTTTGTTTTGTGTGTATTCCAGACCTCAATACTCCATACTAGGGCAGGTCCCAGACACAGACATTTACAGGCCACTGGAGGACTACGATCAGGTACGGCACATTATTTTTAAATAACTTGAAATTGGGGGTGAATACGGGTCTCGAGATGAATAGAATAATAAAAGCGATTGTGACTAATGACACTAGCCTAAACAGCATATGTGATGTCTTTGAAATGAGCAGTTTATAAAGCACACCTCAGTTACTGACATTATAGCCAAGAGTTATATGCTAATGTACACACACTCCACACCTGCAGTCCATATTGAAACAAGTTATGATATGGATATTACAACTGGAAACACTGCCATGCTTAGTCATTTGTTTGCAGCCCATTTAACTCGAGCACATAACACTTCCACATCCTACATGAGAGGTTTATCTCAAACTCACCTTCATGTTTTAGGCCTCAAGACTGGAGCTCTCTATATAAACTATACTTAGCACAACATTTTACACAAATATCCAATGATGAATCTTCATGACTTTGGTGTTCCCCCTGCACCACCATGAGGGTGTGATTGTGGTTTTATGGGAAATGTTGTTACGGGAAATGATTGGATGGTTTCAGGTGAAGCAGGTGCCAGGGATTTTGATCTTCCGTTCCTCTGCCACCCTCTACTTCGCCAATGCTGAGATGTACCAAGAGGCACTTGGAGAGAAGGTGAGGACACACACACACACGCACGCACTCACACACACACAGACACACACACACACTTAAGCTCCCAGACACTGACGCACGCTTAAACTCCCAGACACTGACGCACACTTAAGCTAACTTTTTTTTACGTGTAGCCACAGGAATTGAACACAAACGCCAACAACTTTGAAAATAGGCAACTTTATTGCTCACTCCAAGAATAATTCCAAGCAGAAGAATCAAAAAGACGGCCTCACACATGTGATCTATTGTGATCATAACCAGACAAATCGACAAAGGGGACAGACACAAACAGGGTTTGAATACACAGGGCTGGTGCAGCTGATTAGACACAGGAGGAAACAATCAGGGTCATGGCAGACAATCACAGGGACAGGAAGTGCAGGGAAACAGAGGACACGAGAGACGGGGACTTCAAAATAAAACAGGAAACACGACACACAACTATACAGATCCTGACACCTTTAACCTTATCCTACCCTAAAACCAGGTCTTAATCCTTAACAGAACAGAACAGAAGTGCAGACTGGTGACATGTCCCCAAACTAAAGGTCTAAAAGTAAAATGGCCCGCACCACAACACAAACACGAGAATATTAATGCATATTGATATATTAATGTGGACATCCCCAGTGAACCGTATCAGACACCATAATGGAAACAGGACAAATGTATATGAACATACAGCTACACACACACACACACACACACACACACACACACACACATAAAGAAAAAGAGGAACAACCACCTCCAGCAACAATCCTTTTTGGCACAATTTCCGTGCAATTAACTCCTCTCTTGCAAACATTATTTCTGACACACTAATAACTGACCCGCCATTTCACCAATTCACACATCACGACCGTGACAGACATTGTTCAAAATGTCATCCCACCATTTTCTCCTCTCTTTTCTTCCGATAAACTTTTGTTTGAACACTCCCCCCTCTCCCCTCCTCCTCCTCCTCCTTCTCCTTCTCCTCTGTCAAGTCTCTTTGGGGGGAATAGGAAGACGGATTGAGGGAAGGTAGAAGAAGATGACAAAAGATGGAGGGGGGGTGAGAGGCAGGGATTGAATAAGAGAGGGAGATAATGCAGCAGCTCATTCATTAAAATGTCAGCATGTCAAAGCTCCGGGGTCGCGCTTTTCTTGCTTATCTTTGATGCACAAATAAGCTTTCATAGAGCTGTTGTTGACTGGCAGAAGCTGCCCGTCTGCTCACGAGGTGAGAAATTGCTACCAGATGAATTACGGTCATTTTCTATCTGGATGATACGAGTTTCTACTCGACCGCTCACTGAGCCGTGCAGACAACTCAAAGTTGAAGGGTTACTTTTCCAAGAAATGGTGAAAGTTGCTGGGGAAATATGGGATCACTTACCGCTTGTCCTCACCGGTAGCGATTAAGCTGATGGGTTGCACTTGTGTAAGGGGATACTAATGCTGTAATTGCACGAACCAGTGATGTCATGCAGCAAGAAAGGTTTCCAGAAGTAACTCGTACATTGGTTCAGCATGAATTATCAGTTCCCATCATCCTATTATTGTTGTCTTGATGAGTTCAAATGTCCAACAAACTCCTAAGCTGTGTTTTTTGAGATGCGAATAGCTATCAAGTAGGAAGGCACGAATGGCTGTTATCAAATTCTGATCCACTTTGCCATTGAGACAAAACACGAAGCAGAAGGCTTAGACTCTCAGACTCTCAAGGAACAGCATTTCTTGATAAACGTATTTCATGATAAAGGTATTTCTTGAGAAGACGTAAAATGTAATAAAAGTCAAGGAAAAACTCCCATCCTATCAGAACGCCAGAACACAAACTTCAACAGTTAATTTCATGTCAACTTTAAACAAACACCCTCAAGCGGAAGAACCGAGCTGCCTGAGCAAATAAGACGGTGTCTCATGCTGTTGTTTAGACAAGCAACACCTTCGCCGCTGGTTGATGGTTTTTGTTTTGAGGAGTTGGATAACTTGGACTGACTGAACTGGCTTAACTGGCAATCGTCTGTGTTCCTGTCGTCATGAGCTTTACTTCCTCATATTACTCATAGCATAATAACATTTGACATGTAATCCTCTGAGGGTAGGTAGGTTCACATTGGTTTTGTTATGCTTCAATGTGGTTTGCCGCAGGGTACAATACATATATTCTTTCATTTCTAAGTACTCATGTGTTCGAAAGAATTTGTGAAATGTAAATGTGAAATAGTGTCGTGGTGCATTGCAGTCACAGTGGATCCCGCAGGAGGAAGCAAGATTTGACTGGTTTTCGAAAATGTATGTGAACTTCACTATGACCCTCTGTGGTTGTCTTTTGCGGTTTCTTTTAGTCTGGCATTGACATTACCAACATCCTGTCTGCAAAGAAGAAACTAGAGGTCAAAAGGACGAGGCACGAGAAGAAAAATGCCAAGAAAGCTGCCAAGAGGAAAGCAGTGGACATGGTGAGGACGACCGGAGACACGATTACTGTAAATGACGCCTAAAAGTTTTTTGCAGACCGCCATCAGAGCTCCATGTTGTTAAGTGGACTTCCTGGTAATGCGATTACCTTTGACTGGTAACATTTTAACGTTTGAATGGCATGTCTCCTCCTTTACAGGAGGGGGGGCCAAAGAAGGTAGAGCAGAAGGAGATTGCCATCATTGAGATGGATGCTGAGCCCGACCCCTCACTCCCCAGAGCCATCATCCTCGACCTCAGCCCCGTCAACTTCCTGGATACTGTGGGAGTCAAGGCGCTACGCAGCGTACGTACATGACACATTTACACATATACAAAGAGGGGAAATATAAGTAACTTGGAGATATTAGGAATTGTGCATTAGTATATGTAAGTTCGTTGGTCTACAAATCAAAATGTTGTGTGTCTTAATATTTCGACAACTTAACAGGTTTCTATTAAGAATGTCTACATTTTCGTCATCTAAATTTCATCTAAACTGCTCTTTTTCCTCACCTTGCTATTGAATGGATAATAAACTGTCCCTATGAGAATATGGCGAATACAAGATTACTGATTCTGATCCTTTTATTGCTGCTGTCTACATTTCTTCCTGTTTAATCAGCTCTTGTAACTTTACTTTCTCATCTCTTCGTGCAACTAGAACTTTCCTCCATCCCTGTGCAATTAAATTTCTGTAAATTGAATTGTCAGACTAATGAAATGATCCCCAGTCTGACCTTTGCTCATTGTGTGTACCATTTGGTGCTTCTGTGTCTGTTTCAGATCCAGAGGGACTATGGGGACATTTGTATAGAGGTGCTTCTCGCCGGCTGCTTGAGTACGTTTTATTGTTTTTTTTAATGAAATAAATGAGAAAAGTTAAGACCACCACCAGAGTGGCTTCCGTTTACGTCTGTCCGTGTGACTATCTGCTTTCTGTATGTTTCAGTGTTATCAAGAAAATGAAACTTCTGTGACTTGATTCTTTTATATTGCATTTCTATTATAAAATACAAGGTTCCCATGTATCCTTAATACGTATTAAAAGGCATTGAATTAATAAATTGCCTTAATTGGTATTAAAATGTCTCAAATCAAGCTTAAAAATTGTATATGGTGGCATCTATATAGCGTCTTTCTAGTCTTTACGACCACTCAAAGCGGGTTGGGGGACAATTTGGGGTACAGTTGCCCAAGGCTCATCGGTGCCTATCGTGGCGGCAGCCCTAGAACCCGGTGGTGGACACCGGGGGTGAGGGTAGCCGTCAAACTGAAGAAGGAGGCCTTTCGGGCCTGGCTGGCCCAGGGGTCTCCTGAAGCAGCTGACGGGTACCGGCGGGCCAAAAGGGCTGCAGCGACGATGGTCGCGGAGGCTAAAACTCGGGCATGGGAGGAGTTCGGGGAGGCCATGGAGAAGGACTTTCGGTTGGCCTCAAGGAAGTTCTGGCAAACCATCCGACGGCTCAGGAAGGGAAAGCAGGGTCTACCCCAGGCTGTTCTCAGCAGGGGGGGGGAACTGCTGACCCGGACTGGGGACATCGTCGGGCGGTGGAAAGAGCAATTTGAGGAACTCCTAAACCCGGCCAACATGTCCCCCGGAGAGGGGGCAGCGCCGGAAGACTTTGGGGTGGATTCACCCATATCCCTGGCAGAGGTCGCTAAGGTAGTCAAAAAGCTCCTTGGTGGCAAGGCGCCAGGGGTGGATGAGATCCGCCCTGAGATGCTGAAAGCGCTGGACATTGTTGGGCTGTCTTGGTTGACACGCCTTTTCAGTGTCGCATGGGGGTCGGGAACAGTGCCCATGGACTGGCAGACCGGGGTGGTGGTTCCCATCTTCAAGAAGGGGGACCGGAGAGTGTGCTCGAACTATCGTGGTATCACACTGCTCAGCCTCCCGGGAAAAGCTTATGCCAGGGTGCTGGAGAGGAGGCTCCGACCGCTTGTCGAACCTCAGATTCAAGACGAACAGTGCGGATTCCGTCCCGGTCGTGGAACAGTGGACCAGCTCTTTACCCTCGCAAGATTACTGGAGGGGTCCTGGGAGTTTGCCCAACCAGTTTACATGTGCTTTGTAGACCTGGAGAAGGCTTTCGACCGGGTCCCTCGGGGGTTTTTGTGGGGGGTGCTGCGGGAGTATGGGGTGCCGGACCCGTTGGCACGGGCCATCCGGTCTCTGTACGCCTGCAGTAGGAGCTGTGTTTGTATCCTTGGTAGTAAGTCAAACACGTTGCCGGTGGGTGTTGGCCTCCGCCAGGGCTGCCCTTTATCACCGGTCCTGTTCGTGACCTTCATGGACAGGATATCTAGGCGCAGCCAGGGGGCGGAGAGGATCCGGTTCGGGAGTCTCGGGATCGCCTCTCTGCTGTTTGCGGATGATGTGGTCCTGTTTGCCTCCTCGGACCGTGACCTCCAGCATTCACTGGGGCGTTTTGCAGCCGAGTGCGAAGCGGCAGGGATGAGAGTTAGCACCTCCAAATCTGAGGCCATGGTGCTCTGCCGGAAACCGGCGGATTGCTCCCTCCAGGTGGGGGCAAACTGCCTACCCCAAGCGAAGGAGTTCAAGTATCTCGGGGTCTTGTTCACGAGTGAGGGTAAGGTGGAGCGGGAGATCGATAGGCAGATCGGTGCGGCTGCAGCAGTAAAACAGGCGCTGTACCGGTCCGTCTTAGTGAAGAGGGAGCTGAGCCGGAAGGCAAAGCTCTCCATTTACTGGTCGGTCTACGTTCCAACCCTCACCTATGGTCACGAACTCTGGGTCGTGACCGAAAGAACGAGATCTCGGATACAAGCGGCCGAAATGAGCTTCCTCCGTAGGGTGGCCGGGCTCAGCCTTAGAGATAGGGTAAGGAGCTCGGACATCAGGGGGGAGCTTGGAGTCGAGTCGCTGCTCCTTCGTGTCGAAAGGAGTCAGCTGAGGTGGTTCGGGCATCTAGTCAGGATGCCTCCTGGACGCCTCCCATTAGAGGTTTTCCGGGCACGTCCAACTGGTAGGAGGCCCCGGGGAAGACCGAGGACACGCTGGAGGGATTATATCTCCCAGCTGGCCTTGGAACGCCTCGGGATCCCCCAGAATGAGCTGGAAAGTGCTGCGGGTGAGAGGGAAGCCTGGGTCGGCCTGCTGAACCTGCTGCCACCGCGACCCGACCCCGGATAAGCGGGTGATAATGGATGGATGGATGGATGCCCAAGGCTCTCCCTCCTGAGCCACAGTCGCCGCTCAAGACATGCTAAGACAAGAGAACTAGGATTTTATCAATCATAATTTTTCTGACATTGCAAATTTAAAATCTCCCCAAAAATGCGTACCAGTCATTTAGTTTAAAGTATGCTCAGGGAAGATTCACGGCGTGCTGAAACTGGAACGAGGCAATGTGTATGAGGCGCGGTGCAGTTTGTTCAGGAAGTGTTTAAAACATGATAATTGATGTTGGTTTTGTTTTGTCACATTCCAGCCCGCTGAGCGAACACATTTAAATTCATTCAAACAATTATTATTATTATGTTGGCCTTCTGCTTATGTTTTGTAACATTTATGTGAAGTAGTTCAGTCAATAGCTGGTATGTTTTCCAGAAATCACCATTCCAGGTTTGCTTGGGTCAAAAGCCTGTCATGAGAAAAATAGTTTATCGCGAGTGTTTGGACTATAGCAAAGAATATTTACACTGCTTGGAAATATACCACGCTTTAATTAGCACAAAAATCATCTTTCTCACTCTCTCTCTCTCTCTCTTTCTAGCTGGAGTCGTGGACAACCTGCAGACTGGAGGTTTCTTTAACGACAAAGTGACAAAGTCCTGTCTCTTCTCCACCGTCCATGACGCCGTTCTGCACTGCAAGTCGGCCACAACGCAGAGCCGAGATACGGTGATACACACACACACTCAGACAGACACGTCATCACACATCACAAAATAGAGTACTGAAGTGTGCACGTTGTGCAGCATTATCCACTAGTAAATGAGGCGGGTGGATTACATTAGGTAAAGCCTGACAGAATGTTAGGGTCTAAAAGTCTGAACCAAAGTCTAAACCAAGGCTCCCGTTTTTGTTATTGTGTACATTGGATCCAGTTAGTTTTGGTTTCACGTTGCATTGCTTCACACCAGGGATATTTTTACTGAAATGTTTGAGGTCAGTGTGAAAGGACCCTTAAACTCGGGCTATTTTAGTTTTTCTTACTGCCGTGCTCCTCGAAACTCACAGTTGACGTTATATGTTAAAACCCCTCTTAAAACTTGATTCATTATATTTTTGCCGGGGTAACGAGATGGACACACAGCGCTGATGTGATATCATCTTATACAGTTGATGTAGGAGTTGTAAATGAACGAAAAAATATGATCAGGCTATTTACTATGCTATTACTGAATTCATTGATTTGGCATATTTCTCAAAAGGTATTTTGGCCAATGATAATTTCATCTGTTCATCCCTTACCGATAGCACTTTGTTGTTTAGCACTTTAGTAGCACTTAAATGGCACTTACAGATAGTACTCTGTAGTTTAACGTTATTGAAGAAATTGTACTTGCTTGATTCTTGTTGTTCTGAGTTTGGACTCATGGTTTAATGCACTTATTGTAAGTCGCTTTGGATAAAAGTGTCAGCTAAATGACATGTAATGTAATGTAATGTAAATCTGCTTATCGTCAAAATATGCTTTTTCCATTTACATTCTGTATGCACAGTTGGACACAAATGTTGTGTTTCTTAATTGCATCCGAAATACTGCAGATTTCAGCACACACCAGCAATCTCCCTAACACGTGGTTTACATAATAACATGATTTAAAAAGGGGTGTGTGCATGTGTGACTGTCCTAATCTCATTTACACACCTGTGCCTGCATGGATGTCTGCATATTGTTCCGCGCATGTGCTTTTGGTTTCCGCCTGTTCTGTTTTAGTGTTTAGTTGGGAGGCGGACTTTATGTTTCTGCCCCCATGAGACAAATATAACAGAGAACAAAGACGTGGCGCTGATCCATGAAATACAGTTTACAGGAGCGACCGCTTTTCATGGGAGAGTTGGGGAGCGCACACACACACACACACACACACACACACACACGCACACGCATATACTCAAACGCATTCACTGGCACACACACAAAGGGAGAAAAGAATACAGAGAATGTAAGCGGGTGGATGATGAGATGAGCATGAGGCTGGTGAAGAGAGCTGTGCAAAGAACAAGAGCACACAGTAACACACATGTAGGCATGTGCACATGAATGAATACTTGTATGCATACGCATTCACGTGCAGCCCGTACCGTATGACTATATTTCACATGGAAATGGTTTTCTGTGAGTTTGGAAATCCATCCGGCTCATATCTCCAGCTCACCTATTTCTGAGATTGCGGCATCCTGAGCCAAAGTTAAGAGGCATCATCATGTTTACGGTCCTCCTCATTAAACGTCACTGAGGCTTTCATGCCACCGGGGAGAAGAGACAAATCTGGAAAATATTTTGAAAATCTTCCATCATTCGTCCCACTTGGTATCTCTCTCTCTGAAACAAAATAAAAGTATTGACACACCTCTCCCTCTCTCCCTCTCTCTCCCTCTCTCTCCCTCCTCTCACCGTGGTGCCTCTGATTTCCTTTGATCTCTCCTGTACTTCGGTTTCACAGGAGATCGCAGCGACACATTTGTGAGTCCTGAGAAGAATGATGGAGGATATTGTGAAGGAGCGCCAGACACTCTGTCTGTCTTAGGATTTTTATCCAGTGAGCTTCAGATTTCCGGGACTGCCTTCTGTCTCAAACACAGACACTCAAACCTGCAGATGCATGCTCATTGTAACAAATACAAGACATGAGGACGGAAAATTTAAAACAGAATGCATGTAAATGAGAACAGAGTACACACCTGGAGTCATATGATGATATGCCTTGCTGCAGGAGTGTACAACTCAAAGCCATGGAAAAATAACAACACAAACATACACACATGTGCAGTCAGTGCGCATGATGTTGTTCTGCAATGTATTTTACATGTTTTGTTTTTTTTAATAAATGAAGTTATTAGATCGCATTTAATCAGTAACAAAGACCAAAATAAATACCTGCATGGATGGTATATTTAAGAAAATCAAAAAAATCTGTCAATGAATGCATTACTAATAAATACAGTGTTACTTAGTCAAAGGCTTCTCATTGAATGTGAATGTTCATTTCCTTTCCAAAGACAGACCGTTTTGATTTGAATATTCCAATGAAGACATTTTGATTTGGTGACGCAACGACAAGAAATCTGAAAAAAAAAAGATCTGGACTGATGAAACTGATGCTTCAAAATAGATGCAGGGTGTTCTCCTTTCCGGTCCCACTCGGACCGGCTGCTGGCGTCACTCTCAGACTCCAGTCTACACACCTTGTTTATCTACAGGCTTGTTCCGTGAATTAGTTTATACTGTATAAGGAGTTGTTCAGAGACATGTTTAAGTCCTTATGCCAGATGTTGCAGCCGCTCATTAAAGTAGCACAAGCACAGAGAATAGCAGTGAGGACAGTGCAAACCAAACCCATAACCACCCCAGATGTTCTCATATTGTAGCGCATACGCAAATACAATCGTTTTTTTTCTTTCTTTTTTTGACCCTAAGTCACTTATGAAACTGCACATTCACGGATACAATTCACCGTGTTTTGATCAGGGAGCTTGAAGTCACACGTGGATAAGTAAACTAAAAAATGTGATTCAAAAAGGGATCTGCGTTGGTCACTTTCAATGTTTACTGTTTGCTTCATTTTTCCTGGAAGCAGTTAGAGAGAATGAGAGAATGAGAGTTCACTGTTAACTGAAACCAGGTCCAATACGTCATTGCTTATTGGAACACAAACACTTTTCCTGATTTACAGTAATGGTTATTATTTCCAATGCCTTGCCTTGTCCGCCATGGATTAACATACGTAGTCCAAAAAGTGAGGCAAAGACTTTTATCTCTGAGACTATACTCACCAAATAAATGACTAAACCTAAAGCTGCACGAGTGAATATGTTTGTAATCGTGACATATTGCATATCAAATGACAACCCCACAGAGAATTATCACCAACTCGGCTCTAAGGTGCCATTTGAGAGCCTTTGGGTCATTATATATATATATATATATATATATATATATATATATATATATATATATATATTGAAACCTGCATTGTTTACATACATGTTGACTGGCTTGCAATATTCGTCCCATTCCCTGCCTTTGTTATATGTATATCTATAGGTCATTTTTTTCACTTTCACCATAAAACTTGATATGGTCATATCATGGCAATGTTGTGTTAAGCCTGTTTCATATGGAAGATGCTATAAGTACCCAGGTGTCAGAAGCTGAATGTGCTATTTGCACCCGGGTGTGGTGGAATATCCAGTGTGGCTATTTACACTGCGATCCACATGGCATGTCAGAGACAAGCACACAGGTGTCTGCAGCCGACAACATGCACCCGACCTTGGCACCCATACTCTATGTGGAGGCAGTCTACAGGAGGCTGTGCATATTTTTACCAACCAAGTATAGTTTTGCCGAAACCTAACCAAACATAAACAGAGATGACAGTTCACAAAACCGTCATGATAATCATTGTATGGGTGGTTTGTAAGAGAATGGGCTCCGTTCATAAAGTTACTCAGTGGTACAAAAAGCTAAACAATGTCAGAGTATAAAATTCAGAAAACATTACTCTCAGTCATCTCTTGCATTCATGGGCCCATGAAGTGAGCAGACTATAGTTCAGCCCACGCTCCTGTATCCTTCTAATGATGTTTCGTATTAGGAAGTCGATTTACCTTAAAAAGTGACGCCTCTTTCCCAGTGTAGGTCTATGGAGCCAATGGCATCAGGTGGCGGAATGTAACTTGTAATTGTTTGGCCAGTAACATTTGCTTCATAGCCCATGGCCCTTATTTGTTGAGGCTTGGAATGAGTCCTAAAACCCAGAAATGAGTTTGCATTTTTACACTTTAGGTTCCCTCGTCTCAAAGTCAATGGGTTATTTTAAACGGGTGTTTGCTGTGCCTGAAATACTCTCTGTGGTTAACACAAGCTTAAGAGATTTCTACATTTCTACAAATTAAAATAGGTCAGGAGATATCAGGTAGACTTTAGCTAAATAGGGAAAGAGAGAGAGAGATGCTGATATGCACTCTACATAAATGAGAGAGAGAGGATGATCTACACACTACATACATATCAGTGGCTCTATGTTCAAAATGTGAACCATGTGGACTCAACCAGTTTTTTAAATGAGGCGAAACAGAAAAGGGCAAGAGGAAGAGCTGTATCTCTGCCTTTGGGGGAAATGTGTGTGTGTGTGTGTGTGTGTGTGTGTGTGTGCGTGTGTGTGTGTGTGTGTGTGTGTGTGTGTGTGTGTGTGTGTGTGCGTGTGTGTGTGTGTGTGTGCGTATGTGTGTGTGTGTGTGCGCGCGCGAGTGTGTGCGTGTGTGTGTGTGTGTGTGTGTGTGTGTGTGAGAGAGAGAGAGAGGGAGCGTAAGAGAGATGGGTGTGTGTGAATACTTATTTAGTTTCAACCCAAACGTCGCTGACTGCATTCTTCTCTTGGCGGGTGGCGCGAGCGGAGTATCAGAGAGAGAGAGAGGATCGGTGAGAGAGAGAGAGAGAGAGAGAGAGAGAGAGAGAGAGAGAGACATAGCCTAGAGGGAGAGAGAGAGAGAGAAGAGAGTCCGAGAAGAAGCTGAAACTTCACTGCAGACTCTACTGCACAGGTTGGTTCCATCTCTATCATATTTGTGATATTTCGTCACGTAGAGGCTTAACGGTGCGCGTGGGGGATCTGCGGTGACCTTTTTATGGATTTGATGTCCAGCATCACCACAACAACCATTGACGCTTTGGTTTGAACCAGTGGAACTTCTTTGTTTGGCAGTGGTAATCGCACATGCCACAATCTTCTCTCCCCACTCATCTTTTATTTGTATTTTATTGTAAATAAAACCCGCAGACCACATTGGCGTGGACGCGCGTATACTAACTGTTGGCGCACTGACATCGACATCAAACCAGAGGAATCGAGTCTTGCTATGATGTTCATTAAAGACATTTTGCGTGGATGGAAAACGCTTTTCCTGGAAGCATGCAGGGATTTGACCACCCCACTGTCCGGTAGTGACAGAGTCGTTCCCATGAGCACGGATGTGGATTTGGTTGGTTGCGCACGTTTTACACGTTTATTTCCACGCGTGATAAACACGTTGTCGTGTGTCCTGTTATGATCTTGTCATATGCAGCTGAAATGATTTACCCACTCGGAAGGCAGTTATTGAGGAATACAAAAATAATAATAACACAGTGTACCCTCATAAGCAAGACGCGTGGATGAAATCATTCTATATATATATATATATATATATATATATATATATATATATATATATATATACAGGCAGCCACATAGTTCACTCGTGTTTGTATCCAACAATTGACTACCATCTATGAAATATTGAAGTGAGCTTTCGGGTTGCCAGGTCACTAAACCTGAAAGACGACACCCGATCACCTCAGGAAATGGCTTCACACCATCCCCGGCTATTTATACCGCCGGGCAGTGTCCTCTTCACTGGGATTGTGGCACATCCCATTAACATGACTTGGATCCAGTATATCCAGCTGGACCCGATGGCAGGGAAGCCTCGTGTGTGTGTGTGGGTGTGGGTGTGCGTGTGTGTGTGTGCGTGGGTGGGTGTGTACACATGAAAATAGCTTGTGAAAATGAGAAAAAAAAATCTAAACCTAAAAATGATCTCGTTCAGATTTTCCTTCAGATTATTTTTTTTATTGTTCCTAAATAACATTACATTGTTAAATCTCTCATCTTATGTCAATGTATCATAGTTAATGTATCATATTCTTGTTTGGGGGTTTCTATCCTTACATTATAGTAATCCAGTTGTTGTATGTGCCAACCAGTTGTTGCTTTGTACACATTGGCGACAACATTTGGCAACACAACACTGCACTTTTAAGTGGCAGTATTGCAATCATGGTCAGGGAGGGAGAGAGAGAGAGAGAAAAAAAAGAGAAAAGAGAGATGGTAGAAAGAGAGGGGGAAACAAAAGTGAGAGAGAGAGAGAGAGAGGAAGGGAGAGAAGGGGAGAGAGAGAGAGAGAGAATGGATAGCCGCCTGTGTAAAGCAGCGCATATGGTGTCGTGACGTAACGCCGGTCGTTGCGGACGTTTGACAACATTGCCCGTGCGAGCGCGCCTGTGTGCGCGCGCGCGTGCTGCTCAGGATTACATCCACGAACCGTCCTCGTCTCGGATGCGTGCGGAGAACACGCACACCCCATAAGCAATGAACGCCGTGACCGCCGCCACCTGCCTGCTCGTCGCCGGCTTCGGCTGCTATCTGTACGGCAGCGATGTCTTCTTATCGCTGCTCCGTGTCTCTCTTGCAGACCCCTCCATGCCCGAGCCCGGAGCTGCTGCGCGGCGCAGCCCGCAGGGAGTACCCTACGCCGACCTGCAGCACATCGTCAACGCCGACGGACTGCACCTGTTCTGCCGCTACTGGGAGCCCGCCGCCCCGCCAAGGTCAGTGGAGAACCGAGCAGGGGGAACAACTCGTGTGTACGGCATCGTCCCCTCCGTGCGTGTGTTACGGAGTCTGCGTGTGAGTTGTGGACTTTATGCCACGAGAGGTGTCTTATATTTGAAGTGTGTGAAAAATGATTATCCTGAGTTGTGAGGAAAGTGCTTGTGATCACATGGCCGCTTTCAGCCCGGGAGTCACATGAGCACTGCAACTTCCTGCATGTTAGTCTTCTGTGTGTGTGTGTGTGCGTGTGTGTGTGTGTGTGTGTGTGTGTGTGCGTGCGTGTGTGCGTGCGTGCGTGCGTGCGTGTGTGTGCGCGCGTGTAGTCCAGTACCAGCTGTTTAAAAGTTGGGTATTCTTTACCCCTTCTAACCAACAACAACAACAGCTGTTTGAATCCACACTCATCCAATGTTGTTTATTTTCTATGGATGTTAACGTCTTCATCCGCCTACAACCAGGAGTCATCACTCAACCAGGAGTCATCACTCCCCAATCGGCGCTCCCCTCCTCGACACCTGTAAACGTGTAGTTTTAAAACATTTACTCGTGATTTGAATCTTCACAGCCTGAAAAGAAGTGATGAGCTGTAATCCACTAACTCGACAGTACTGAATACGCATGTTCATACAATCCTCACGCCTTTGTTGTAGGTCTATAAAAGGTCCCGCTTTACTACTGATATATGCAACACAAAACATCCCTCGGTTAAAGTGAGACCACAACATGTTGTAGCCTACCGAATGATGTTTTTTAAAATAAAATAAACCTAGACAGTTGCGTCTCATTCTAACCCAAGCTCATTAAAAATACAAAAATTATTATAATTATGTTAATCTCTTCATGGTGGTGAATGCCAGATACACCAGTGACTGGGTCATGACCCCATTTGTTAAAGAAAATGAGGAACAGTGGTACTGGTTCAACCCACTAAACAAGTTAAAACATTTTGCTAATGAATCAAACAGAAATTGTTCTGGTTTGATATCCTCTTTACACTTTACTATAGTGGGAAGGACAACAGAATGCACACAAGGAAACGGATAAACAACAGTACGGGCTGTGGTCTCCAAGATCACTTATTGTGAAAAAGCCAACTTTCCAAGCACGGGGAGCTGGCTATCAAACGACAACATCTGTCTCCTCATACTCACAAACCCTTGTGTTTCGAGGTTGCTGCTTTTGAATGGTACTCTCACTCTTAATGAACAGCTTTATAGTCCATTTGCAAAAAGGCCTGAGAAGCTGACTCATAGGGCATTATGGTGTCTGGAAGAGTGTAAATCGCAACGTTGTCTCTTAGTCAAAAAGACATCAATCAATACAACTAGATGAGTAATGGGTCCAGTTTCTGGAAGAAAGACAAAAAGCACACACTTGGTGCTAGTGTCCGCTGGTGGAGGCCCCCTTGGCTGTGAACTCTCGGCCGTAGCCAGGGCACCACAGAGAATGCAGATGTCACACTCAAGCTGGCCTACAGATCACACAGTTACATGCAGAAGGAAAGGGATGTGGCAGAGACACCCTGGCACATCTGGAGTCAAGACATTACTGATCTCTCTCACACGAGGCTCACACGTCTCAGTAGAGCACTGACTCATGAACTGACACTTGTGTCTGTGCCTCTAATGCATAATAGCTCCATAAACCGCGGCTCATAGTTTACAACAGCGTGTGTGTGGTCTTTTTTTTATCGTCCGTTATCTGTGATTTACTCTGTATTTGTGCATGCCGATTCCTAAATACCTGTGTGGAGATATTTGTGAACGTGACTGGCAAACATTGGATTTGGATTTCACCGTTGGATTGAACTTGTCTGCCTGATCCAGGTGCACGCCGGCAGCTCTCGTTAAAATGTAAATATATTTGATTCTGCTCATGCAGTGGGACAAACATTCAACTTTATAACAACCCACAATGCATCTGAGGACTGAGGCCATACTGGGGTCACTAAACCAATCCCCACACTTCCCCATGAACAGAACATGTACTCCCTGCTCATCATTTGAAGCTTGTCAACTAAGAGTCTTGGAAATGAATAACCAATCCTAAAAAAACTTCTCCTACTCCAGCTGCCAAAAGCGTCAATAAATAAACCATACGACACATTTGATTGCATACCACAACAGCTCTACTGTCCCTCTGCAAATACTGGGCTTATTTATTTTGTTTTTAAGTAAAAAGCTGAATCACTGCAGGCTTAAAATAGCTGCAGATCCCTCTGTGTTGTAACCGTTTGGATGGCTTATGTAACAGCGTTTTCACCGGAGGCCAGATAGTGACCGCGCAAACGATGCATGCGGTCATGGTCCAGGGAGGCGATGTCGTGTGTCAGTCATGATGGGATTATAGCTCGACCAGCGTGTGCTTTTCATAGCTGATATTAGCAGATATTTTGTCGTCGTTTCACGTGTACTGTAGTCCAATAGAGAAAGGTTTAGAAGCTGCATCTAGACTCTCACGGTACACTTACATTCTTCACTGAAGCCCAGACTAATGAGACATTTTAGCTGAGCTAGCAGCTCCTCGAAGCTGTGTGTGGTGTTCTTATTGCACTTTTTACAAGCCCCCCCATTACCTCAAACTGAGTTATTGGTCTGAATATGCTGTCGTCAGCATTTATCAGAGTATAATAGTTTGTAGTTCTAAGGGGAAATCAGTCTGTCTTGAACACAAATCTCTTTTGGGGTCAGTGGGGAGAGTGGTCGTCCCGTAACCACAAGGTACCCGGTTGGTTCTACCCCCACTCCTGCGCTGTGAGGTGTCACAATAAAGCAGTTCTCTTTCCTCCAGACTCACTGCAGCACTCAGATCAGTAGTTGAACACAACGTGACACAGCGTGTCAGAGCCCAGTTTATGAAATCTCTGCGGATGCAGCTAAGCCAGAAGCTTTAAGCATTTTATGAATTGAAGTAAAGAAAAAGTGTCCGTGACCATCGGCATGAATGGGAAATAGGAATTTTGAAGTTCTTAGTATGCACCGTGGATGTTTTTTTAAAGCTACATCTTGAACATGCTCTACTTCGTGGAGGGATGGATACGTAGTTTAATGTCAGCCGCAGTAGCAGCCGGTGCAGTGATATGCTTTGACGATCAAAGGAATCGCCAGATAAGAGATTTGCCGCTTGACAGTTTATTAAAAACAGCAGCCAAACGACTCCAACTCATGATCAAATGTTTTATAGCGACGCATAATTTCTACATTTTTGCATGATAACATTAAACACTGTGACTTCTGCTAATATCTTTTTGGAGGCAGCAAGCCATCTGGTTCGTGAGAACTCAAAAACAAACCAAAACAGGGCTGAAACTCACAATAATTTCCATTTCTATTATTTGTCATCAATTAATCTGATGTTTCTTATTGATCAACCGGGTCATTTGTATAATGCCAGAAAAAAATAATAAAAATCACAAGATCCTAAACCCCGCATGGTGTCTTTCCATTGATTGTTTTGTTCAAAACCCAAAGATCACATTATGTCACACCAACTGGAGGGGAAACCGTTGGTTGAGTGTTACGTTACTCTGAGGCTACAAATGTTGGAGCAACAACACGTGGAGAGATTATAAGAAGAGCTAGTTCTTATTTGTGCTGCTCTTCTCAGGATTTTAGCATCCGTCCTGGTCTATTTCAGAAAACATGACTTTGCGGTTGAATACTCTAACATATGGATTTGGGAATCAATAAATCTGCTGTTGGTCGACCAAAAAGCTTCCAAACATGCAATGCAAATATGTCTTTTGATTAACAGACAGCTTGACATGTGACACACCGCCAGTAGATGGCTCAATGAGAGAATGTGGTAGTAACAGCCGCTGGTGGATTAAATACCTCATCACGCTTTGCTCTTAGCGCTTACAAAACTTTTTAGGATGAATATTGACTCGAGGACAGTAATGACTTCAACAGAAGGCCGCATGTGAACTTAACCCCTGACCCACATTGAGTGTAAAGAACCTCGGCCCTGATATTGATTATTGTATTTACACTCGCAGTTCAATTCTTAAATGTGTCTCCTTTTATCTCCTTTCATCTCCTTTTGTCTCCTTTCATCTCTTTTCAATTCATAAGTTTCATGTTTGGACTTAAATTGTGAAATTAATCGTAGGAATACTTTTTCTTTGGTCATGTAGTGTGATGTTTTTATATGTTGTACATGTGCAATAATACCTATCAGAAGTCAATTCACATACAAATGAAGCCTTAAAGTTTTCACATGGGCGTATGAGCATGAAACTGAGGGCAGGGAAAGAATCTACGTATATTCACTTGTACTTTCTCAGGAAGAAATGACAAATCTTTCTGGTATTTGACAGCTTTGTTCGTGTCCATCATGTTGCCGACATGCTGCATGTTCTGTAGGAATTATATGAAGTCTGAAAGATAAAGCAATGAAACCTCCAAATATATGCAATTCTGGTTTGAAATGTTTCTTGTTGGGATGAGCTTGAGATGGGGGTCAAAGGTCAATAGGTCCTGAAAAGCCTATTCACCACTAGAACCAGGAAGTAGGTGAAAGGTGGAGGGGAGGAGCATCAACAATGATTGACAGATCTTCCAGTAGATGTCCAACTGGGGCTTTGAACTCTCATGGAGACCAGCATACCAGGCATACAGTACATGCACTTGCACACCTGCTTTTTTCACATCACTAAAGTACAACTGTCACACACAAACACACACACAGTTAATGTAAATAGGTCAAGCTGTTATTGATGTTTTCGCTGATTTTGCTGTGTTTGTCAGACCATTTAATTTCCCTGCTGCTCGCTCCCCTTGTTACGCTTGTCAGTGGAGGATACTTTAGGAAGATAAAAGCTCTTTAATGGTTCCCATTGAGGTTGGGGGCGTATACAAAGCAGTGTATAACATATTAGGGCCACTTGTATTCCCATAAAATTCATTGAGTAAGTACCAGCTGTGATCGTTTACTGGGATTTTATTTGAAAAGGAAGCAGAGAAAAGGTACATTTTGCTCTTATTCACATTATTGTATTAACACTGTAATAGTAAGAGAGAATTATTGCATCAGTTACATTAGAAGCAACAGTCATAACATTAAAACATGAATTGTACAAATGTGTAAATCATTATCAAAGTACTCTTAATAATTCTGAGGATTTCCATAAATTACCTTTTGCATATTAAATGTGAAAGTGCAATGTTGTAACAACAGGTACTGTTGTGAGAAGATGCATCAAAGAACAATGACATGAAAAGAGAGCAGTTTATGCAAACATGCAAAAATGAAAATGTAAAACTAAAGCAGGAACCAGAAGTGATAAAATGGTAGTATCAGTGGTAATGTTTGTATTTTATTGAGGCAGTGTTAGTGCATAATTAGAAAAAGGTGAATTCATAAGACAGGTACATTTAGAATAGTCTTTTTCTATTTCTATCTGTGCATGCAGATAGTTTGGGTGTTATTTATTCTCCACAGAGGGTGCTGTGTGCTTGTGACGACGTGCAACTTTCAGGAACACTCCGTTCTTCTTGTTTATTTGCAGCATCGGTTAGCTTCTTACAAATCTCCACGAAGCAGCAGTTTTACCCTACGAGGGAGGTATCAAGACCTCCTCTGCATGACCCCCATGTAGACTTCCTTCTTCCTAGTTTCCTGTCAAACTTTCCACATCAAGGGAATGATTGCATGTTGCCTGTGAGCTCTACTGTTTTAAGGTCTGCACGTTGGATTACTTACTTTTACTGGCCACCAGCTTCAAAGGTCATGTTCCCGGGTCAACAACACCGTATTAAAAAGAAAGCCACTGTATTAAACCAAGCATTTATTTTGTTACTTCCTTCCGGAGATCGATCCAACGTGTCGTCTGAGATCGTTGTGGTTCCCATATGCTCTCCGCCCAATTCTGGACTCTGCAAAGATGAAAGTGGAACATTTCCAATGATGTGCGTCTCTTTGGTTTACTTTCACTGGTGTAAACTTTACTTCTGTGGATGCCTGCTGTCTGTCTGCCTCCATTTCTCTCCATCACACAGCAATTTCTCTCTGCTGTGTTACTTTCTGCGCAGTACAAACACACACACACACACACACACACACACACACACACACACACACACGTACACACACTTTTCACTTTTCTTTCCATACCGGTTTGTCACACTTCGTTCCTCTCTCAGCCTCCATGTCATTTTCCACTTGTCACCATGTTCTTTCTGTCATATCCATTTAGTTTTTCTCCAAGTGCATCAAATCTCACTGTCACCTGGGAACACACGGTCTCTCGCAGCGTCTGAAGGGGTCCTTAACACCATTGAAGGTTCTTGAATTCATCAGAGTACGGTTACAATGCAACTGCTACCCGCATTGCTACTTGGTGAACGACTGTAACCGCGTGAGGCAGATTTTTAAATGTGGTCATTTAAAATGTCGCTGTGACCTGGCCTATAATTAATACAGTCACTGTACCTGGAATACTCTTCACTCAGTTTAAATTAAGCAGGCTGGTCGTGCGGATTCTTTACTTTAGATTAAAAAGTGACTAAGTTAGTTTTTTCACAAGCTGCTGATGCAGATTAAAGGAACAGCACTGATGTGGTGACCCACCCACATAAATGTTATCCCACACTCACACTGAGATTAGAGTAAGGATACACACACACACACACACACACCATTGAGTTTGAGTAGTCTAAGTCTATTAATCGTATTAACATGCCAACGTCCGGTCGTCCTCTGGATCCTGTCCACTCTGGTGGACGCCGAAACCTTCAGCGTTAATTCAACTAGACATTATGTTTATATAGGAGCGCATCAGCAAAAGCTAATTCGACATATTCACCTGGTGTCGAATAATTGCCCCAGAGACATGTCGCAATCGGCGTCAAACATAACATATTTGACGTTATTCTACCTGTGTCCTGCCCAATCAAGTGCAGCAAAGCTGAAGAGTAATTCATTAATTAATATGTATTTTACCAGCAGACATTTTGACTCTAAGAAAACGATTCTTCGTCATTCTATTCAAGAAGGCCACCGTGCACAATACCAGGACCCTGATACTGAAGCATCTAAATGGAATGCGGCCCTCGTTCATTTTATTACTTACAGCTGTGTTTTGTCCTGCTGTCACGTGTCAAGATGTCAGAAAGGCCTGTCGTTCTGCCTGCACACGCTAACACAGTCCCAATGTCAATGTTCATGACACGTATCACGATGATTTATGATTTAGAGTTTTCGCGTTTCGTGTAAAACCCACAGTCGAAGGTGCAGAATGTGGCATTCGAGCACAAGTTGGAAGGTTTGTGAGTTCCCAAATAATCTAGCAGTAGCTAGTCAGCCAGCATTGCATTAAGGGGATTAGGGTCTTGGCTTTGTTTTGGGTCTGTGGTTGTTTGGAGGAGCTCTGAGGAGAGCCAGAGGGGGGGACTAAAGTCCCTCTCTCACTCTCTTTGAGTGTTTTAATAAGGCTGGTTCTACGCCATGTTGTTCCAGCAACTGCAACTGGTGTGGGAGACAAGTGGGTCTCCAGTTCCCATGAGAGAGATGAGGTAGAGAGAGGCCGAAGAGAGATAATGACAGAGAAAGATGAAAAGCCTCTTTTCTTGTTAATGGAAGATTAAAGTATTTCAGCTCCACTCAAAGGAATCAATACATTTGTATCTAAAGAATAATCATCCAGGTTCGAATGGCCCTAAAGATTATTGGTAATGCGTACAATTACAAAATCATTCACATCTGAACATTACTGTGTGAGCTAAATATATCTAGTGGTGAAACTATTTAATTTATTATTAATTAGTCAACCTAATTTGACAACTAATACATTTTTAGATCAGTTGTTTGGACTGTTGGTTGGACCAAACCCAATTGTAAGACATGGCCACGGGAAACTTTTTACCATTGAGCATTTTTATAGACTAAACAATCGGAGCAATCAATAGTTGCAGACCTTAATATAAATATACAATATACAGGCAAAGATACTTTGAAGGAGTTGGACGGAATATCTGTCCGTCATTGGACGTTTCCCTGTCCTGCCCCCACTTGTTTGTGATTGGTCAGTGCTAGTTTGCCTTCAGAAGGAAGTTTGCATGAGCCTCATAATACCAAGGGCCATATTCACAAAACATCGGAGGCCTACAATAAATTGTACCTAGAAACTCTGTTCTGTGTAAGATTTAAAAGACATTTCCCACTTTCAAAGATCCCATGTTGATTAGTCCTTTCTGGAAGACTTAAAACAGGCCGGTGTGTTGTGCATTAGTCCGCCCTGTAAAAGAAGGCTTCAGGTTGATGGAGTTTGTTGAAGTAGTATAAAAGCGTCAGCTAAATGACATGTAATGTAATGTAATATAACGTCACAGCCTATTGAAGTAGCACTTGTCCCAAGCGAATGCTTCCTGAGCCTTGCCAGACCACGTGATGCAAAGTGGAAATAGGCTGAGCCGACATACTGATGATGGCTAAATAATGTTTGTATGTAATTAAATGCAGACGTCTGTTGAGATAAGATTCATGTGCAATATAATCCTTCGAAACAATGCAGACTGTTGACTGTCACCAGACGTATGGCCTTTATTCAATTTAGTGTTTCCTCTTTCTGGCGACTCGGGAAGAAAAGCTGGCGAGAGGAAGCAAAGATGGAGAACAAAGTGAGAGAAAGGAAGTAAGAGAGGTTATCAGGCAGACCAGCGGGGTATTAAGGGAATAATGGGACGGCGAGAAAAATATGATGTCCCATTGCGGTGCACAGTGTGTTGTTCACTGTACAGTCGCCATAACAATGAACCCAGATTAGCCCCATTAATCCCCTGCTGCCCCTCGGCATGTGTTACAGAACAGTGTGCCTATACAAAGGCACTCATTCACACACACACACACACACACATACAGTACATGTATACGCACACACTTGCTCCCAGCCAACAAGTGCAGAGGAAGTCTTCCCAAGGAGGGAAAGAGCAGCGGGTGAAATCAGAGTGATTTGTTAATGCAGCCTGATGAACAGATACTCCCATTCTCCTCTTCTTCCCTCCTCACTCACTCTCACTCCCCCCCCCCCCCCCCCCCCCCCCCCCGCCCCTTTCACTCACTTCCCTTTTCCTCTGCCGCTGAATACATTTGGGCTAATTGTCTGCTGCTGATTGAAGCGCCTCAGCTGTGCTGCTGTTCAGAGAAAGAACACTGCAGCGTCTCAGTGCTGCTTAATATGCGCTGACAGAAGAAGCAACACATAACAAAAATCAATTACAAATAACCTGGTCTCACAGCCGGTGCATTAATTAGCTAACGGGTCTCTCTTTCGGAGAAAACGTGAAGTTAAAGCAGCATAAACAAAAAAAGAATATACCTTACATGTATGACACCTTCTCTACAACGACTTAAATGGATGCGAGAGATGAAATGAACAAGAGATTACCCTGTACGCGTTTACATAATGATAAGAGCGTGTTTTTGACATTCGGTGTTGGTTGTAGCTTTATGTCTGCACACAGACAGTACGCTTCCTACAGTATACAATTAATAACCTACGTATTATAATGCATGTAACTTTTTAGTTGATTTACGTAATGTTGTATTTCTTACCGCTCTACACTGTAGTTTGTGAGTTGTGTCTTTCCCTTCTAGCAATCATGATTACAATTAAAATCCCTCGTCTCAGGTAGCGTGATGAAAACATTATGAACCAATGTAGTCGTGGAGCCATATCTGATATTGACGAACCTGGAGAGGCACAATATATATATATATATATTTATGCCATGCAAAATATGACATGATGTTAAACCTGCAATAATTGATTTGTGTTGTGTGGAAACAAATCAACCCCTTTTAGGTTGACATGGCGACCTTGTTCAGTTGCTTATTTAGACATCCAGCTAATACAGAGAAACATTGTCATTCAGCTCTGCGGTTGCTCTCTCCTGAGGGAAATATCTGTCTCTGTAGGTGTTGAATGCTCCACCATGTTCCCCCGCTGCAGTCTGAGAGCTTTTTGTCGGAGGAAAGCTGCCGAAAACAACGCCGTTAGAGACTCAATATAAACAGTAAACTGCTTTACTCACTATTAATTATATTTAGGTGCATCACTACGAGCGACACCTTTCACGTCCTTTTGTTATTTGGTACATTATTGTAAAAAGAAAAGTGGTAGCCACTTAATTAAATGATCCACGTCTGTTTCTTGATGCTGCTGAAAGCCCCAAAACCTCTTTGAAAGCCATCTTTGTTTTGTTTTGCCTCGAAGGTAAAGTGACCGTTAATTACATTTGAATTGAAACATCTGCCAAATACAATACGTGCAAAATACAAAAACAATATGTCATCTCCGTGAGCAGGATTAGGACAAACAAGAATACACAATATACTTTCTTAAACCATGTCATTTATGTGAGAAATTATATTCAAGTGCAATTTACTGCTGAAAATATAGATTCCTCATCAGCTACATGGTTCTGCCTCAAACCAGCTGGAAAACGTTAGTTTCCATGACAAGAGAGCAGGAACGTCTCAGACGTTTTTTGTTTGTGTTTTACTGGATTCCTCCCGTGTTTGTTTTGAGTCAGGAAGGAAGGGGTGTGTTGAAAGCAAATAGATGATATCTGCGATCTCTGAAAACATCTTTTTTTTTCCACTATCATCTCTGTTTCTCTGCAACGATGTTCAGAGATCAATCGATAATTTCACCTAAGAAAACATTCACACACACAAAAGCCCACACCAGGGAGGGTTATCATTGTCATTATCATTGTCATTATCAGATTGTTCGTATCTCTTCCTTCCGTCTACTTGCCCTCCTTTCCCTTCCAGCCTCTTTCATTAAAGCCCTGGATGGAAATCTTCAAGGTTTACCTCGCCTGTAACAGTTGGATGAATCGAGGAAGGAAATGCAAACATAGGGTTGTTTGTCTCTGTGAACACGTGACTCAACTCTTTGTTCTCCTCAGGGCTCTGGTGTTCATCGTCCACGGGGCCGGGGAGCACTGTGGGCCGTATGACGAGATCGCACAGAAGCTGAAGGGACTTTCCCTGCTGGTGTTCGCGCACGACCACGGTGAGTCACGCACATCGCATGACATTCGTGGTTGCCCTTGTGCTCATCAGTAGTTCAAACACAGAACAAGCTCATGTATTAACAGCTGATTGATGTTTTTATGATGGACTTTTTTGGTTGAAATGTGTTTCGCCACACTAGCAGTGTGTCTGTATGAAGGGCAACAAATATTGGATGGATGGAGATCTGATACAAACATTCATGATCCCCAGGTAATGAATCTGAATGACTTTTAAATATCACGAGGTTGATATTTTTGGTTTTGAGTGAAATGTCCAACCTTGGACAGATGACATTTGGTGAAGACGTTCACGTCCAGGATGTCATCATCACGTTAATACTGAAATATTAGTATGTAAAAAACATTCAGCCTCAGCTGCACTTTGTGTTTAATTAGATAGCGTGTGCCAACATGTTCACCTCAGTTGATGAACCTTGCAGCTCACCTGCATGATGGTTTGGTGTTGGTGAGCATGTCTCACTGAGCCATCAACTTGTTATGGGAAAACATGTACTTTTCCACTTACTCAGGTTGCACAAGGCATGTTTTTTCTATAACTGACAAACTAAAATGTTCACTTTGCACAGAAAATGTGGGTTCAGAAAGAATAATTTCATTTTAAAACAGAAGAAAAATGCATACAAATGCACAGCAGCTTATAGCTTGATAGGAAACAGTAATTAGGTAACGCCAGTCTTCTCTCCGGTACATTCCTCCAACCAGGTGCTCTTAGAGGCCAGGCTGTGTGGTGTTACCGGTCTGAGGCGCAGCAGGAATGTGTGAAAAGAGCAGCATGTGTGTGTTCAGTAAACTCATCCACAGAGTAACCGGTGAGACAGAGAGACAGAGGGTGAGAATGCAAAGTCCCAGCTGTAAATGCAGAAATATTTGCAGAGGCAGACATCGCAATACAGAGCTGGCAGAGATGATAAGAACAAGAGGGATGAGGATGACTGAGGCGGTACAGGAGCCGTTTGTTCAGTGGCTCGCAGTAAAATGCCACACTTTTAAATGGAAAATACTGAACTGCAACAAGTCCCTGTAGACCATAGTTTTCCATCTATCTATCTCACACACCGCCTCGGGGCAGCCCCTGATAGAGTTCAGCAGTTGAGATCTTTCGCTTCTTCATCCTTTGTCACCATCCCCCCCCCCCCCTCTCCCCTCTCCCCTCTCTCTCGCTCTCTCTCTCGCTCTCTCTCATGTAATTCTTTCTAATTATAGGACTTTTAAGTCCTTTTTTTCCCTCGCAGCGTGCACAGACTGGAGGATCATTCCATCTGTCACACACTGCAGCTATTTACCAGATGACAACCTTCAAATAGGGCCCGGTGGCTGGTTAATTCACCCAAAATGGAACAGCAACATATACAAAACTGATGGCTGACACGCATGACACATTTTAGCTTTTTTTTGTCGAATGTGGAATGCGATGATGGATGCATGTCACTTGACTCGTACCGCCCCGGCACTGACGCCTCATGTTGAGGCAGCGGGGAAATATTCATAATGGATTGTTTGTTTGGTGATGCCCCAAATTATGTTTGTCCTCCCATTGCGTTGTTGGACAATACTGGAATTGCGATAGTTAATTAGATTACGTTTCTGCATCCATCAGTCCATGCAAAGATTATTTTTTTACTCCAACTCTGACTGGATTAGAGTAGCTACCTAAAGAGGCCATTATCTGGAGAGAAAATAAATATGCATTGATTTAGTTTTTTATGGAGTTTATTTTAGAAAAAGGTAAAAGAGATGACATTGCACACGCCATAAAACGTCCATCCTCAAGTATATTCACCAGGCACTAAACTTTGCTTTGTTTTTTAAGCATCCCATCCATAAAAAACAACGTGTTTCAACATGCAATCGCATTACAAATGTGTTTTAGTCTATTATGATTAATTATCTGTTTGGACTTCACTTCAGTTATTGACAAATACATTAATAAACACTTATATCTGCTTACAGCTAGTGAGTTAGAAACCATACAGATAGATAGAGGGCATATTTTTCTTTTATATAATTACTAAAGTCACATTGGGCTAAAATGACTAAAACTTTGATATTTTACAGACAAAAAATATATAATCAAGAGATCTACCAATATTGACAATCATGATTAGTTGCTGGCCACATTCTGTTTAACCCAATTGATCTTAAGATGAGTCAACTGGACTGGCTTTGTATTATTATCAACTCTGTGATTAATAACTTATGACCAAGAAAATCTGAAAAAACTAACATGTGTTGTGACACTTCCAGTCGTGCAGCAGTGGACATCACGGTGTTAATATATATATATATATATGTGTGTGTGCGCGTGCGTGTGTTCGAGAGCAACAACAAAAGAGTGTGAGGTCATTGATCTCACGTGGAAGGGGATGCAGTGTGCATCGATCTGGAGTCTGCAGCACTTCATCGCCACTCTCTGCAGCTGTGATTAGACATTGATTTGCACGCTGTATTGATCGCTTCTGTATTGAAACGGGGGAGAAATAAACATGTTGCGCGAAAGGCATCTTTGTGTATATATGCGGCACACACACACGGTGTTTATAAATACACACGCACACACTTAGGATTGCAGCGCGAGAGCAAGAAGGTGTGAGCTGCACATGTTGTGAATGTTTAGGTAGCTCAGGGATGGTATTGATTCAATGGTTGCCATGACAACCCACCTCACCTCTCAAACCACTGCTGCGGAAAGCTCTGGGAGACGACACGCAATATATGTATGCATAGACATACATATTCATATTTATGTCCTCCTCACCATCTGTCAGTCACATTTTCTCCCCCCACTGTGTTTGTCTCCTCCTCGTCCTCTCACCTCCTCCACTCCCGCCTTTTCTCCATCTTCTCTCAACTTCCCTTTAAAATTGTCTTTTTTCTCAACTTGTGTTTTCTTTTCACTTCCTCACTCTTCTCCTTCTTCCCCTTGTCACTTTCTTCTTCTTCTTCCTCCTCTTCCTCCTCCTCCCCATCACCCTAATCCAGGGGTACATGTGACGTCCTTTATTTGATCGTTCCTTGCTTCACGCTTGACCCAGACAACGTTTCTTGCTCCGCCATCATGAGGATACATGAGGCCAATCGGACAGACAAACCTTTTATCGTGAATCTCATACTGCATTTCAGTTTTATACTGTGGTGGACGAACAGATGACACACAATGGTGTATCAGTTGGTTTAATTGACAAAAGGTTCCTCCTCATGATTCTCATCTCGATCTGTTATTTCCCGTTTCAATCTCTATCATGAATCATGCAGTCAGGGACATGGGGGAGAGTCTGTTGTCTT
Source organism: Cyclopterus lumpus (assembly GCF_009769545.1). Classification (NCBI taxonomy): domain Eukaryota; kingdom Metazoa; phylum Chordata; class Actinopteri; order Perciformes; family Cyclopteridae; genus Cyclopterus; species Cyclopterus lumpus. The sequence goes on from NC_046972.1 coordinate 8,419,932, forward strand.
TCAGTAATAAACACAGTCAAGTCACCATTTCCATTCAGTCACAAGTGAGGCTGAAAATCCCAGTTTTCATTTACATGACTTGCACTTCTGCTCATGACGTGGATCATTGAATAATGAATTTACAAGCAGAATGTCAATAAATGCAGATGGAAATAATTTTCCCATTTAAAAAAAAATAAAAAAATGGTGTTTTGCGGCCGCTAGAAACATATCAGTGTGGCCAAATATGGGGAAAAGCTGAAAGGTTCTCCAGTCGAACTGAGGGTTCAAGCTTAGTTGAAAGTGTCTCGTCCTCTTATATTCCCAGTTCCTTGTTTCAGTCATTTTCCTCCCTTTATTTCCCACACAGTTGGCCATGGTCAGAGTGAAGGAGACCGGATGAACGTCAAGGACTTCCAGTTTTACATCAGAGACTCCCTGCAGCACGTTGACCTGATGAAGTCCCGCCACCCAGACCTGCCCGTCTTCATCGTGGGCCACTCCATGGTAGGGCACTCTCCATGTCGCTTTATGCTGTTAATTACTGATTAGGCTATGGGACATTCTGCGGCTTTCGCTTTATTTTTAATCACAATATTGTACTTCAAGTAACAGCTCTGAGGATTGTGAAACTCCAAGTTCGTCGCTCCAGTTTTATTTGGTGTGAAATGACATCATATTGTTTCGGAGCTCTTGGTGCATGTGTGCGCAGAGGGACAGCTGCGTGAAACTGACAGGAAAGCCCTGTTCAAGCGTGGGAAAAGAAAAACCCTCCGGTCGGTGTTGAGAGGTTTACTGTGAAAACGTGACATTCAAATACAAAGAAAAAGGAACACGCTCTTCTCTCTGTGTGGTGTTCTGCAGAATAACAGGGTGTTTTAATTACTTTGACCCCCCCATGCTTTCATTGATACTTGTTTTGGTTTGGCCTCGGTCCGACCGCCAGATACATGACGTCTGTTATGTGATGACGTAACTCCACCTTCCACCTGCAGGAACACCCTTCGGGGATGGTTGGCTACGTTGACGTTCACACAGTGACACAGTGACTGCACACAGCCCGCTGCTGCAGTTACAGTTACAGGTTGCGTGACCGGCTCAAGGGCAAAATGTGGGCGTATTTGTCGACGTACAAAAGACAGGAATGTAGATGTTGTCCATGTCATGCAATGTTTTCACCTTTATCATCAATTCCATTCTCCAATGAGTATTACAATGTGGTAAATACAGCAGTAGGTGTCCTAATAGTTTCCATTTACAAAAGATTTCTTCAGTTAGGATTATTTATTATCAATTTTATTTTTCAATGAATCGATTGAATATTTAGTTTGGTCTTACATCTTGGGATCGGCACATAACTGCTGTCTGAATACTATACTAATCTGCAGCTGGTCGCCACGGCTTAGCATGAATCCTGGAAACAGTGAGCCTAGCTCTCTCCAACTGCAACAACATTCACCTCCCGGCACCTCTGAAGCACATGTTGATCACAAAGACTTTAAGAAGTGCTGCTGGGTAGAGTTTGTTACCTTCACACAGCGGAGGGCGAGCGGTTTACTGCAGTTTCCAGTCTGTGTGCTAAGCTAAGCTAACAGGCTGCTGTGGCGGACATATTTCATGTGCAGACATGAGTGCGGTGGCAATCTTCTCATCAAACGCTGTTATTACCCAAAATGTTGAACTTGTACTTGAAAACATTTCCCCCAGGACAACTAATTACTAGGTATTAGTAGGTATTTGTCGTGTGCATACTACATACGTTTTTAATCACGTTTTATCATAGAACACGCACAAAAAGGTTGCAAAAAACAAGTTTGATAATATATTATTAACTTCCCAATTCAGTTCAATTAAGGGAGTACACATGGTGTTAAATTCAATGTGAACAGCAGCAAAGGAACAAACCTAAACATGGCTGTATAAAATCTACGGATGTAACACCCTGTTAGTTCTGTGTGTGTCTCCCCAGTGTCTCTTGATTATTCATTCCCTTCACCTGCCCTCTGCCTCCCTGATTGTTCATGACCTACACCTGTGGGTTTTTTCCCTCCTATATATATTATTTTATTTTATTTAATTTTATTTATTTTTTTATTTTTTCAGTCCCCGGTTTTTCCCCCCTTGACTTTGACTAGTAAAGAGATTTTTGACTTACCACATCTCGACTGCAGCCTGGTTCCTCTGCGCCTGAGCTTTTGCCCCAGCACACCTCGACCCGGTCGTGACAACAGAGACGGGAGCAAACCAGAATTCTCAATGAGAAAAATGACATCATGCCTGGAAACAAAATGCATCGAGGCCGGCCGGGGGAACTATTTTTAACCATTCAGCTTCTGGCAGAGCTGCCGTCAGCATCCCAGGTCTCTCACTGTTGTGCTCAGTGACCCACTAACTCTTACTGCAGCTAACAGAACACAAACGGTATTGATGAGTGATATAATGAATGATTATTACCGTCAGGTCAATTTGCACTCCTTTTGAACTCATTTGTGTCAGACGAGCAAGCCGCTCGGATTCCGTGTTCATACCGAACGCACAAATGTTTTCATGCGTGCAGCTTCATCTGGAGAGTAATAGCTCATGTTGCGTAAGGAAGATGGCGACTTCACTGACGCAGGACATGAAACGAGAGCCTCTTTGAACAGAGTGCAGTCAGAGCCACCTCCGTAAGTCAGAAACATTTCAGGCCCAACGCAAACACTGCATGGTTTTGAGTCTTTAAGCTCACAGCTGGCGGACTCTTTTCACGCAGGGAACACGGAGTATGAATGCAAATTCCTTACCGAACGGTTCTGTAATGAGACGCATGGAGCCTTGTTATCTCACAGCTAGGCAGTTGATTCAGTGGGCTCGTTAGATTCATCAGGAAAAATAAATTTCTTTTTGCAGAAGATATGACAAGATTTGAGGAAATATTGTATGGAAAATAACAAATAAATGTTCGAGACGTTGAACTTTTAACTTCAAGTCGACTCGCTTCAGGGACCTTGTCTATTAAGGCGTCATTTATAAAGGTTTCTATCTTATGTGTCTTTATAAGTACTTTATAAACGCTTAGTAATACGTCATTAATAAGAACTAACTAAGTCTGGAAGGATGCGTGCCAACTTTACTAGTCACCAGATGAGTTTTGCATAAAAAACATCTCTGTAAGAAGTAGTTTTCCAAGCCAAGGTTAAATGGAAAAAGAAGCCTCTTTCTTCTGGGAAGGACTGTTGTTAAACTTTAAAGTTGTAGTGGAAGAACCCTTTAATAATGACTCGCTAACACTTATAGTTGCAGGCCTGGAGGCTTATAAAGTAAGAAATCAATTCTGTTCCATTAATGGATGTCTATTAGAGCGTGAGAAAACCATCGGGGGGTTAACGGATTGACACGTTTAATGAGGCTGTTTAGAAAAGTCTTTGGTGTGGATTCAGACAATTCAATGTTCAACTGTCAAACATTGTTTTCTGCTATGAGTTTTATCGTATTTTAAAATAAGATAAGATATGTACTTTATTCATCCCTAGGGGGAAATTTCTTGAAGCAGCAGCAAACATGTTTACATATATACAATACAATAAAATAAAAAAGCAGGGCAGGACATATTACATTTAAAGAATTTAAATAATAAAGGAAATGAAAATGTAAAAATAAAATAAAAATGAAAAAGTATACAGTGTATCTAAAGTATAAAGTGAAAGCGGTTTACTGATGTTAATTCATTTCTAACAGCTTCTCCATATAATAAGGTCTTATTCAACGCCATCATTTGGGCTTTTCAGACATTTTAAACACTCCTGTCTATTTTTACAACCCTTTTATGGCTTGTGCTTTTCCGAGCAGCAGTACTGTATTTATACAAAGGCCGATGATGCATTCAAAACAATCTGAGGTCGTAGGAGCCCAGACGCAAATAGGTTTGTGTAACTTAAACCACGGGATCCCAGATGGAGGCTCAGAGTGTGTTTGGACATCAGAGTCTGTAAATATTAATGCAGAGCTGACCGAAGTCATGGTAGATCCTCCCCTCTTTCTTCTTTTTCTCATCCCCTCTTCCCTCTTTTCTCTCTGTTCTTTCCTTCCTTCTGTCCATACCTTCATCTGTGTCATTTCCTCAGATGTTCTCTCTGTGCTGTCATGTAAGCCAGTCCCCGTGTACCATCACCCGCTTTCATTTCCTGTCTTCTCTTTCCTCCAAGATTGTTTTGCCTTCATTTTATTTTCTCATTTCCTTTCTTTGTCCTTTTTTAGAACTCCTATTTCATTTTTTTATCCTTCCCGCCCTTCATTTTTCATAGTGTTTATTATTTTTTTCCTTTACTGGAAAACAAATAAAATCCAGACCTGAACTTTTGGGGAAACCCAACCCAAATCCCATATTGTGTTGCTATGTTTTTCCAGGCCTCATTTCCCAGCTTCCCAGTGTTGTGGCCCCTCATCCTGTTTCTATTAGGTGTTCCTCTGTTCCTCTGCTTGAAGTAATCTTTGTTTAACCAGACCAGGATGACGCAAAGACCATGGGAACACTCTGTGGATTCAACAGCATGTGCAGAGACGGCGCTCCAAAGATAACATCCTGAGAGGGACCGCGGAGCGGTTAGCAGAGCCCGGCAGTGTAGATTCACAAATATTTTTTATTTTGAAGTTTCTTGAATAGTTTACACTGAGCAGTCGTAAGCTAGATTCCTGATGGAAATTGAAACACATGTGTACTGTCATAAGTGGTGAAAGATTCAAGTTTCTTTATCATGTTGTCATGTTGTGCCAGGCTCACCACTTTTGGTCCAGAGGGAAATATCTCAGCAACTACTTGATGGATTAGCAGGACTTTCTGTTCAGACATCTGTGGTACCCGGGAGACTTTTCATCTGCATTCATTCTCAGCTGTGGTGTAATATCTCCACATCCACAAAATGGATTAATTGTATTCCTCTAGCACCATAATCAGATCAGATTATTATAGTCACACCATTGTGGACGGTTTGAGGAATTTAAGTAATAAAGATCATTTCGACATCCCTAACATGAATGTAAACTCTTAGTCTTATTAAAAAAACTTTAATAAGTAAAAAAAAAAAAACCTTGCAAGCTCATTGAAAATGTGTTAATTAGTTAACTTCTCAGAGAAGAATCCCAGTTCTCACAAAACATCTAAACAATAATAATAATGTGAAATGGTTCAAACTGACAAAGTACAAATGTGTGAATCTGTGTCTGATCGACCAGACTAACTACTTCACAGGTTTTCTTCAGCATCTTATTTGTTTAAGCAGTGACGCGAGAATTGGAGCAGTTTGTTGATGTTGTGTCAGCTTTTGGGAATTCTGACGAAGGCTTTCAGCTCTGGCTCATTCTCACTCTTCCTCATTTTTCTTCTTCTCCATTACTATTTCTGGCTGAAGCTCCATTCTCCTACTTCCTTAGTGCCAGAGTTTTATGTAATGCTTCGTTACTGTTCAGGGCCTTTTACGGTCTTTTTGTTCAGCTCGTCAAGCCCGTCGTTCAGTTTCCTCTTATGCAAAACCATGTTTTGTATTGTACAATTCTTCTAGTTTGTCATTTTGTCCTGTTTATAATTGTTTACTTTTCACTGAGTAGTTTTATCTTGTCTTATTGGAGAGAATCCAAATCCAAATCACTGGAATTTATTCAGCAAAAGCCATATTTCGCTTCTAAATATTATTCGGGAACTGCAATGTGAGGTAATGCAATCTTTGGCAGTTCTAGTCCACCCACTGTCAGCAGACAGACCAACAATACAAGTATTCATCCGCTCAACCAAAGTTCAGAGTGAGAAAGTGTAAGTAGGCCTCTAATCAGCTTCTTAAAGGGCTTCTCTGTCCCAAGCCCCTCTATCCCTCTCTTATCGTCCCTATTCAAACGTATCTCTCTCTATCGTCGGAGCCAACTTGTACAGTGTGTGTGTGTCTCTTTTAACTTGTGCGTTGTCTGTGTGGGTATATGCAGTGAGGGAGTGTGCACTTGTGTGAAAGTGAGATTTTCTGGTGGGAAATGTTTTGTCTTTTGGTGCCTGTTTCGTGAAGCGAGCCTGTCATTGGCCCCAGGCTGATGAATATTCATATTCAAGTGACAAAGAATGCTTGCATAAACAAAGTTGAAGCCAATTAGTCTCCAGAAAGAGAGCGAGTGAGAAGGAGAGAGAGATAGAGAGAGAGACAGATTCACCCATGCAGACTCACTGTGCTCATGTGTGTGTCTGTCTGTGTGCACCCTCGCAGACTCTTGCACTTGTTGCATATGAGAAGAGAATCCGACCAATAGATTTGAGTCTCGGCCGCCACAGAGCTGTTAATTACCATGAATCACTACATCATAGGATTTACATCACAATGTCAGATGTCAGACGGGAGCCAAGGTGTGGCCCTGAGCTGCTGCTCGCCGCTGGCTTCAGAGTGCACGTTGTGTCGTGTAGAGCAACGGCGACAAACGAGCGGGGGGGGAAACGAACGCCCGTCTGAACAAAAGACGGATTGTTTTATGTTCGTCTTGACCTCTGAGGACTTGTTCCCACTGCTCACCGCATCAGGACCTTTCGCCTACTTTGCTAAGACTTTAATATAAGACCGTAGTCTTATATTACGGCCCGAAGAGGGAGCTCATATCGTCTTCCCCTCATTGAAGCGTGCTCTTTCTTCTATTTTCTAACGCCTCTTGCCCATGTTTCATTTGTTATGATTTCTTCCCTTGGTTAATTCTCCATCATTAGTTTGCCTGACTGGAGGGCTTTGTTCCTCGTCAGTTGTAGCTTTTATCTAGAAGGTCAAACATATTCTACCATTTCACTCATTTCAAGCTGCTCCATCCAAGTGTCTGTAAGACTGTATGTCTAGTTTAACAAATACCATGCCACTTTGTTTGAGTATTAAACTATTGAAATGAACATGCTGCCTGCTGATTGGCTATTTTTCACAAAATAGCCAATCAGTGCTGAGATCAGGTCACGTGACCGTCAGTTGCCAGTACAGGACCCGCTGATTGTTACCATGGTGACCTTAGAGCACGGACACCAATGGACAGCAAACAGCTTGTGACATGATCGATCTTGACTGTTTATTAAAACCCACAGGAACTTGAGTTGTCAGCATAAGGTTCTTCACACACTGTTTGTTCTTTAGCTTTACACCTTAAATACTACTTTGATTATAGCACATGGCATAGATTGAATTGATTGCTTGAAACACAAAGGTTTTTGTGATAGTTTGGATATGATTATCTTTTTTTGTCTGTGTCCTGATGATGTGGTGTGTTTCCTAGAGCTGCCTCTGAGAGAGCTCACCTTGTTTGTGGATGTATGTGTTCACTGTTGGTGGTCTGACTCACGCCTTCTGCATTAAAGATCACCACACCTTTTAAAAGAAATGTGGGTGAAAACAAACATGCCAAAAACATCTCATCAATTTATTTACGGGTTAATTTACCAAAATATGCATTCTGTCCTTTTCCCTACTCAGGGTGGTGCGATCTCCATCCTGACGGCCTGTGAGAGGCCCGGTGACTTTGCCGGAGTGGTTCTGATAGCTCCGATGGTCCAGATGAACCCAGACTCGGCAACGCCGTTCAAGGTACCGCACGGTCACTCGTCCACTCTTCAATTTGCTCTCTCGGTTCCTCTGCGCTTTCCTTCATAATTGAGTCGCTCTTTCGTGCAGTCAAGTACTCAGTTTACCCAGGGAGATGACGATAATACTTTATTGTATTATGTATTTTACTATTTATTATTTCAAAGGCGAGAATCAGTGGAAGTGCCACTTGAGCCGCATCAGTTGTCTCTTTCTGAATCTCTGACTCACTGTATGAATAGTATCTAGTAGCACTAGTCAGATGGCGAGAAAAACAATAATAGAGAGAGAGATAGAAACATCCATCAGGGAGGTGTTTGATGTGTGAACAATAAACTGTCTGTTTGGTTTTTCGCCGTTTTGCAGGTTTTTCTGGCGAAGGTCCTTAACCACATGGTGCCGAGCATCACTCTTGGCACCATGGAATCCAAATGGATCTCACGGGACCAGAAGCAGGTGAGACCCACATGTTGGGGTGCGTCTTGGGTGGGAGAGCTGCTTTGTTATCTGTAATTGAAATATCAGGGAAGGGCGTCGCGGAAAATAGTTTAACCCAGTCTCAAGGGGGGAAAATATATGTTTGTGTGTGTGTGTTGCATTGTTATTTGTAATCAACTACAATACATCATTTGAATTCTTATCTCGCTGTGTGTGTGTGTGTGTCTGTGTCTGTGTCTGTGTGTGTGTTGCATTGTTATTTGTAATTATAAAAACAGGTGCATGTCCTGTGTCACCTCCAGGACAAGGAGATAACATTGCTTGTGTGTACTATATTTGGTTTTGTGTGTATTTTGAATCAACGACAGAGGAGACACAAACACATATCCACAACAGCAACCGCCATTGCTTTGGCTAACACTGTTCAAATGCTTATGTCGGCTTATTATATGCAGCTATTATTAGAGTAGTCCAAACAGAACTACAGATATCTACAATGTCAGTTAGGGTGTATGGCGAGTCGAGATATATCTTACTGTTGTTTTCACTCATCAGAATGAGTTATAGATAGATTGAATACATATATATATATATATATCTTTGTTCATTCCCCACTTCCTACGACTGGTGCCCATTAGTATCCATCATGTATATACATATACACTTCCACAGTTAGATAAAGTGTCCACCAAAACAGTTTAAAGATTACTTTTTGTGATATCATGTTTCTCAGTGTAGAAGGAAATCTTTCCCCTTGCCGTCGGTGTTTCTGAGTGTCACTGACTTTGTCACTTCTCAGCTTACAGTCATTCATTATTCAAATCAGCAGCGCCTGTGAGAAGCTGCTTCTGTTAGAGTGGGCCATCAGCTGTGTTTACATATATACGATGAATAGAAGTGTGTGTGTGTCTGTGTGTGTGTGTGTGTGTGTGTGTGTGTGTGAGGGTGTGTGTGTGTGTGTGTGTGGACCTTGTGGAAGTATTCATGTTTGATGGAAGAAAAACAGGGTGCGTCGTCTCTTTCTTCCTCTGACTCTTATTTTCCTTTCCATAAAAGCCCCCCATCCATTTATTTATAATCCTGACTCCAATTTGCCAACATTCAGGGTTTTTCCAGAAACCTTCTAACTTTCATGGCCCAGTTTTCTCCCACGGAGGCACTTATTCTCCTGACTTTCTTCCATATTTGGATTAAACCACAAGGTTTCTAGTGCGTGTTAAACATAGATGCTCAATAGGACGCGTTCTTGTCTCTCGGTCCTGCCAGGTGGAGGCGTATGACACTGATGAGCTGAACAACCACGGTGGCGTGCGAGTGTCGTTCGCCATGCAGCTGATGGGGGCGACGGCGCGTATCGAGAGGGAGATCCCGACCATCAGCTGGCCCTTCCTGCTCCTGCACGGCGACGATGACAAGCTCTGCGACATCAGAGGCTCCAAGATGATGTACGAGAAGACTCCTGGGGCAGACAAGAAGTTGAAGGTGAGGAGTGGGTTGCTCACTGACAGACACACTAGAAGCGTGTTGCCCTCTATATATAGACTCTTCCTTGTTTGCAGAAGTATTTGCATTTGTGAAGAAGGAAGTTGACACATTTTTCACATTCACACATCGGGCCAAAAATATAACTGAGAGGTGAAAAAAGAGAGAAGAGAGAAGAGAGGTCCTGCTCACTTATCTTTGTGGATGTTCATGAGGTACAGGGACGGCTTCATCACGTTTCTTATCAAATAAACAATTTACGTATTAAAAGGAAGTCGGTTTATCACAGAAAATAATTGGTTTATTTACCTTCATCGTATTTCTCTGAAGGTGCGTGATCACTTTGACACCTGACTGAAAATAATAAACCAGTTTTGAACATCCCTCTGACTCCTGTTCAGGTCTTCGAGGGAGGCTACCACGCCCTGCACCACGACCTCCCAGAGGTTGCCGAGTCCGTGCTGAAGGATGTGACCAGCTGGATCGCAGACCGCCTCCCCGCGGCGACATCGCCCGAGACGCAAGGCTCCTAGACTCGTGACTTTGACACACCGGTCAGCGCTCCAAGGGAACTGACAACCCGTCCCAAGAGGCCGGATCACTTTCCAGTCAGGCAAAACGATACTACTACGACACTCTCTGGTCAATACGTTTGGGCACATTTAGTTTATTTTCTCTGTATAGAAAGCGTACTGACTTCATCCTCTGGCCACAAACTGAACAAAACTAAATATACCAACCTCAAACTAAGTTACTCTGATTTAAATTGGATGATGGGGTCAGAAACCACTTCTTATTGGAGGTCAGTTTCCCTGCAAAGCATTTGATCAGGGATGTGTCTCTATGTATTTCAGACAGCGTGCTTATTTGGCAACGTTGTGATCATCTCCACTGGACCTCACCGGGGTGCAGCTCAAGTTAATTACAGTTTAAGCCACAGTGTGCTGGGGTTCAAAGTGCAATAATGAAGTTCCCTCCACATTCATGCACACAAGAGAGATCTTCTTAGGAAGTAATGACAAACCTGATGTAGTACATTAGTAATCTGCACAAGCACATTTCCTCTTTGCTCATCCACCGTGATGAGACGGGTCAGAGGTCAGCATCAGCAGGAGGTCAGCACCTCTGGAGCTGCAGGGTGTTAGGGCTCAAGAGCTCGGCCCTCACTTCGCTCAACTGTCTTCACAGTGTCTGCAGTGCATGAGTTACACACAACATCAGTGGTTACAATACAGATTTGAGTGAGATGGTTTTGTTAGCATTTTTTGACACTCATTGAGTAACTTGTATGTAACAAATCCTCTGACTCAGTTCTTACAGTGAGCCTTAATAGTGTACGGACATGACGAGGATGTAGATGAACAAGGGAAAGCTGCTCTCTCTCTCTCTCTTTATCGCTCTCTCTATCTCTCTCTCTCTCTGCAAATTGGAATTAGAGGGAGAGTGCAACATTCAAAAGCCCCCCTCCTCTCTGTGACCTTTGACCTTTAAGGTCACAGTTGATTTCACTTTTAGGTTCATTCTCTGCAGCTTTAACTTCATTAAGCTCAGACTGCAGACAAGGAGCCAGCTGGAAAACAAAGGGGACCCATTGCTCTGTGACGGTGGACAAAAGACGAGATCTCTTCTGTTCAACAGCATCTGTCATTTGATAGACACTTTTAACAAAATCACCTTTAAGTAACATGGATGTATGCATTTTCAGAACAATGCAGTAGTCATAATTGTTTGGGGTGGGGATAGGATGTTCTTTAGAATAGATACCAGACGACGAGGGACAGAAAGTGACATGACTGAGAATTTGGTCGGACCCCCGGATGCTTAGACTGTAGTAGATAGACCTTTCTTTAGTGGAGATAGTTCTGTCTCTGGCGAGATGGCTAACAATTAAGGTTCTGGATTCAAAAACCCTATTGAAAATTGCACCAGAGCAATCTAGAATCTAGTCTCCATACATGTATGTTTTCACATACTTATCCAATTTAAATGATTTAGCAGCTTTGAGGTCATTTACTCTCTTTACAATAAAAATCCATACATACGATGGGTACTTTATAGACTGATTTTAGTATTTGTGAACGAAAAGGCTTTGAAGCAGCTTGTATACCCCAATGTTGAACACAACACATTGATTTGATAATCAAAATAATTAAAGACTTTATGCCTGATAGCTCGCAACAGGAATAGTGTGTTGTAGGTTTCCTTTAAATCCCAGCTACAGTGTGAGTGGCTAAAGCAGTGGTCAAGCTAATATTTAAGTATAAACCTGTCACTTCTCAACAAGTTGCAGTACTTAAAGTACTTCAAGTCAGCCCTGGCTTCAATAGTTTTTCTTACGAGACCAAAGCAATAATGTCACAGTAGTCTATCATTTCGGTAGCCGTTAATTATAAGATAGACAGACACTGAGCTCGCCATTTTATATTGTCAGGTAAACTGTAATCAGCAGGCATTGCTACGCTTGCAAAGATCTTTCCACCTATTCATCAAGCACGAGAAAGTCATACGTTTTAACGGTGCACATGTTTGTCCACCCCCAACATCAAACACTCTGTTCAGACACACAACAAGTATCCGTGTTTGTTGACTTCAGACGTCATGCGTGTCCGATTGAAAAAAGCATCTGGTGGGCAGTTCTTGGAAAGAGACTCGACTGTGTCACACTGGCTTTTCAGGAGGTTTCTTTTCTGTATCACACAGAGTTCAAAGGGACTCATGGGGAGAGAGAGAGAGAGAGAGTGTAGGAGGGACATGGCGTGGTATCCACGGCGACCATTACTCACATGTTACCACGGCAGCAGGCCGTTGGTACGGTAGAATCTTTCGTTCTTCCATTTTACATGTGTAGTAACCACGGTGATCTCTACAAGTCAGATAGAATGAGATGCATTTTTGGCTTCAAGCCTGCTCTGTCTTTTTCTTTTTCTTTTTACGATTGTCTCACTCTGTCTCTCCCTTTCTCACTTCCTATCTCACTCTGTGGCACCCAGTTTTTTTTTTTTAAGTTGCTGTGGTGACCAGCGCTCTTTGTTCTGTCCATAACAGAGTCCCTTGTTCTACGGCTTCTTCAAACATGTCGGTTGCGCTGGTCAGCCACCCACACTGTCCCTAGTGGTCAATCGTTCAACAGGGAACACATTACTTAACCTTCCCCTGACCCTGCTGGCCTTAATGCGGCATCAAACTCGCTAAATGACTTCAGGAATGAAAAAAATAATTACGTTTCTGAGTCTGCATGCCATGTTGACACTTTCCAGCTCTGATGTGCTCTGCTATTTAATTTGTGTTATTGTATTGTCTTTAATAAGGGCTGCACAGTGCCGTAGGGTAGGGTAGCACTGTCACCTCACAGAACCCAAGCTGGAACGCCCTTCTGTGTGGAGTTTGCATGTGTCGGCCCGTGTCTGCGTGGGGTTTTCTCCGGGTTCTCCGGCTTCCTCCCTCCGTCCAAAGAGAGTGTAGGGAGCGGTCCAGGGTGAACCCTACCTTCACCCAAGGACAGCTGAATATCACAACTTGAATAGGACCAGCGGTTTCGGACGGATGTCTCTGATATTTGCAAACTGATGTTGGTGTTGAAACTCGCATTGCATTGGAAAACGAGAGATTAAGCAATTGAGATCTGCACGAAAACTGAGCACATGGCAGATTCATATTGTGTTTGACAGATTGGGTAAAATGCATCGAATAAGAAATATATTAGAAGGAAAAGCAAACATATTCCAACAAGGGGGATTTCAGAATGTAAGTGCATCAGACTAAATATCAGGTTACATTACCTCGGGTGCAGACATAGATGTAATGTCTTTGCCGGTCTCAGTGGGAGTCAGACCCCTACCCTCAACCTCGTATCACATCACTTCAAACACAATGTGCTCCTGATTGAGCTGCAGCCGGCACAGCACACGCAAAGGCTGCACGGTCCCGTTGTATTCACACTGGTAATAAATAGCACCCCGGCTGCACAATGGATGCAGACGCGTCCTGTACATTTGAAAAACTCTACCTATCAGACTACACAAGTGCATATCACTGCTATCGTTAGCTATGGGGATGGCGAGAGATGGAGTGAGAGGAGAGAGAAGCTGTCAGTAACCATGGCAGCACTGAAAAAAAATGTGTATTTGTTAATGGTGCAGGGTGTGAAGTAGACGTCGCCGTGCTTTCAGAGCTGGTTGTCCATTTGCCTGCTCCGAGGATCCCCTTTTGTGTGAGCATGGAGATAAGAGAGCAAACAATTACAGTCATCAGCTTGCATTGAATAACAAGAGCTGCACACACACACTGAATTCAAATCAGGCTTGCCTGCTGTTTGTACTGAAAATACACTATTTGCATTTTTGCAAAGAATAATGGCCAAAATGTTTCTTTTTTTCTCAAAGGGTGTGAGCACAATGACGGAAATTAGAGAGGAATCCCCCACTTTTTCCACTTTTCAATGTATTCCTATTCATCCCTTAAAGGTGTGTCATCACCACCCTCACATTGTGCAAAGGCTTGCACTGTCAGCCTCCCCAGTCCATGCCAATACTCTGTTCTACCGGCGTGTGGACTTGTACAAGCTTGAATTGTATGCATACTGCGAGAAAGCCATGTGCAGATGCATTGCTCTGTTAATATGTAATAATCCAATCGACTGTTAATATCGTTTTTATTTAGGACAGGAGATCTATGTTAAGTAAGGGGGAATATAATTTGGCTGCAGCTTTTCTGACGAAGCGAAATTCAGTTGGCCTGCAGGTTTTGTGTGTTTTTTATCTCGACTTTATGACTGTTTCTAAGAAAAGAGCTGTTATATATATATATAATGGAGGACTGAGGGGCAAAGGCCAGTCTTTCTCTAATTGTATGAGATTAAAGATTCCGTGCAGAGTTTGCATGAATGAAGTCTCGCGTTAGTTCTCTAGTGGACAGCAAGAATTGAAGAGGTCTTCTCCAAAATGCTGTAAATGTGTCAACATATACAGATGATCTAAGTTGTCATAATTCCCTCCCCTGGGAACTTAAGTTACACAATAGTCTTTAAAAACCTTTTATTGGGAATGCAGATGCCATTTTAAAATGATCGATATTGCATTTTGGAACAAAACCTTCAATCAAGTCTTGCTGATTTGATCAACAAAGGTCAGACTGCTTGATTACTGAACATAACTGTAACACACTGTACAATATAATAGTATTGCTAACAACACTAGATGGAAGAACACAAATCAAGCCCCAGATGTATTCTACAAATTCTTTATTTATCTGGTCTAGAGTATTTATAGGAATTAATTTTATGTATAGGCTACTATATATTGATTACGCATCATCACAAGGCACTTTTTATACCATAAACCAGTCATATTCTGTCATTTTTACTGTTAATGCTCAGTTACATGAAGCTCCATAACACTTTAGAGATGGAAACTGGTTCAAGGTTGTATGTATGTACAGCAATCCAAAATAATGTATGACAATGTTTCTGATATGATTTTGCATAGAGAGTATTTTACTACTGTGTGTCGAAGTCGGCGTTGAAGTCTTTGTGCTGTTTGTCACACAACTATGAATGTTGAAACCATCTGATTTCTAAATGTTTTGTAACAAGAGCTTAACAACAGGGTGTAATGGCTACAGGTTTGGGAAAACCGTGAACTTCTTTCCCAAATTTGCTTTTCAGGAACTTATCTTTCTCTTTAATCCTGAGGTATCTCCTCTTCATTTTTTTAAAAATTCAAATAAAATGTACACGAGTGAGAAACTTAATGTAGCGCTCTGCATTCATAACAATGTGTGTTACATCTTAGATCAAAGACAATTTGGTCAAAGAGTGTTTGAGGACTAAATTGCCGGTATCAGGTTTTCTTCCAACAGCAGCATGTTTCAGCATTCCACACAATTAAAAGATTTTTATGGGACCACATATTGTACGTCTGTTTTTGGATTGTGGTCTGGTGTTTGTTTGTGCCTTATTACGCTGACGATTGTGTATCCGCTTGTGCATGAGTGTGAGTTTATAGGTGTGTGCTTTCATATTGATGAACTGCACAGAGCAGATGAGTGTCTCTGCTACTGTGGGTTTCTGTTTCAGTAATTGTGTCTGTCTGCTTATCTTCCTCCTGTCTCTCTTTCTATTTATTTATTTTGTGTGTCTGTCAGAATTTCTGTCCAATCTGTGTGTAACCTTTTGAACTCGTCCATTTTTTCCCCATTGGTTTCCAACTGAAAAAAATAACGTACAGGCAATTAGATGATAATAACAGACAGATTGTGCTGTACTAAAAGCACTAAAGAAGTCACAGTTGGCGCCTGTATCTTTGGCAGAACTGGAGACAAACTTTAACACAGTTTGTTATTACTGGTACTCTGCAGTTGTGTTGGGTGTCATAATATTTATGAACAAATACTTCTGGCCATAGTTATTGGTAAAGATCTATATTTGAATTGCCTGTGAGGGGGCTGTAGCGAAAAAACCAAGATACAATTTAAAAGAATTAGGACAATAAAGAGCGAATTGTTGTCAGGATAAGCAATGTTCATCATCCCTTAAAAACATACAGAATAAAAAGTGATGAGAAAATGTTTTCATTATATTATGGGAAACAACGTAAATCAAACCTGATCATGATTAATCCATTGACAGAAAGCATGAACATCAACATCACGAGGCAGCACATCACCACTTGACATTATGTTGAAGCATCACAACACCTATAACTACAATTGAATACATTGTCAAATAAACTAAACTAAGAAACTCAACTGTTGTGTTCTACATCTCTAAGGCCAGTACAACCTTTAATTTAACTCAAATCTATGCATTAAATATTGTCAGAATCCTTAATTCAAGTGTGACAACATTTTGTATATAAAATGCAATCAAAAAATCAATACAAAATAAATGTCAATGATGTCCATGCTCTCTTACAGAATACATGTTATTTAACTGCAGCCTGACTGGAATACGTTGACAGCTTCTCTTCATAATGGCTTCAGTGTGACGGCAAATGTTTTTATTTTTCTTCCTAGTTCAGTTTATTATTAAATCATATTTGGACAACGTTTGCATCACTTTATAAGAAGGAAATAGCATTGTGTTTCATTTTGTGTTGTTAATGTGTTTTCACCCTAATTTCAAGAAACATATCTCAAGTAATCATCGAGGAAATTATTATTACTGGCATACTTTGAGGGGCCGATCATTAAATGCAGACCTAGTCAAGGATTCACCGCACTGCAAGTAACATACAGTTTGAAACGTTCCTTTCCGGAGCTGTAATGTATGCATGCAGAGTGAAGCTGAATGTGACTCAGGTCAGTATATCTGACAAACTGGTTTCCGGGCTGTTTCATGTGCAAAGAATGATGCAAGACAACATTACTCATGTGGTTCAATAGTGCCAGCAGTCAACTTGGTTGTTATTAAAACCACACATCAGCCATTAGGTGGTGGTATTGCATCACACAACTCATTGACAACAGCAGCAGTCTTATGAATGTAGAGTTTGAGCTGTGTTTCCAGATCAGTGCACATGCAGCCAAGGCATGAATGAACCAAGGATTTTAGCTGAAGATTTTAAATACAATGATTTCTAATTCATGTTTTATTTGGTTTTGCGACGCTGACTTATTAATCTCAGGGAATTAATTTGCCCTGACCTTAGGTCCTGGTGTAATAAAATCTTACAGCATTGGACCTAATTTTGAAAGCACACTTTATATCAAACTCATCCTCTACTGCATCTTTTATGGTGTATTCCTCCATCGCGGATTCTCAGTTAAAACTGTCAAAAACGTTGGTTATTATTTCCAGGAATTGGACAGTAGTCCTAACCCTATAGGTTCACGAGCCAGGAGACCCACATCGCAGCAAACATATGGTACAGTAGCCCACTCATCATCCCTCTTGGTGAATCTCTCTTCTCTCATCCTCCCCCTCGAACATTCTCATGACAACACTTGAAAACAACCTCAGAGAAAACTGGCTGTACGTCAGCAGTCCGTGGTGATGTTTGGAGAGGACGGGATATACAAACATCCATACGCAGACATGCTATCCTTTTCACTCTATCTCAGTCTCCCTTGCATTTTTTCTCTGCCCCATTTTCTCTCTCTCCCCCTCTCTCTCTGAACATCTAGGCTGGAGGCTCTCCTTGAGACATTTTTGGAGTTAGCTAGAACCACATAGCAACTCCCATAGGAGGGAACTTCTAGGAAAACCAAGGCCAGAGTCTCGACTGTACGTGTGAATATTCATCTGTCACTTTCAGATGAAAGTGAGGTTGTTCTGCCACTTGTTCATGTTCCTGTGGGTATAGTGGGAAATTATTCAACGGAAAAATGCCCCAATGGGGGATATGGCATGAGTCTTATTCACATATGCCGGTAATTAGGGGGAAACAGCAAGGTTCACAAGCTAATTTATTTCAGCAGTGTAATACAACCTCCATCCTCTTCCTGTGGGACTGGGACATTTATATTGATGATGTGAAATATTTTGACGAGTTTGATCTGCAAAAAAAAGCATAATTTGGAACTGGTTGCAAACTCTGTGAACACATCTTTTAAGAATGTGTTATTGCCAAAGTGTATTCTCCCAGCAGAGGGAGCCTGGAGATCTGCGTCTCCTCTGTGTTTGTTGAAAACAAAGACCTAAGCCAATCAGAAACTGGTTCGAGGAATTAAATCCGGGCTTGCTGTGGCCATGGCAACGGCTTTACCTCTGTGACAGCTAAGGAATGAAAATGGAAGGTGGTGGTGCTTAGGAAACCTCTCAGAATAGGTACCTGTAGAGCCACCATTAACGACCCTGATCCACTTCGACTGTCTGCAGGGCAAAACTGACCGTAGACCACATTAATAAGTAAGAGCAGAAGATGGAAGGGGAAACACAAATCATCAATAGTAATGCACTTAAGCGATGTATACAACAATAAAATGAAAACCTGGATTGATTGATTTATTCAAATGAAATGCAATTTAGGGGGTTACATGAAGATTTGATATACACATTCAGAAGACAAGCAAATACTAACAGACCTACGAAGAGCCTTGGAGGTCTGGATGGAGGAAAAGGATGATAGATGGATGGCAGATTAAACAAGGGAATTAGAGGGGGTTGGGGGCAAGGAAGGAAACTGGGACAGAAGAGAATCTGTGATGTTTTGAGACAGTTTACACTAGAGAGGATTTAGACCTTTCAATAAAGGCATTATGTTGCAGACTGTGTAAAGGTGTCTGACCTATACATTTCTATTATTAAGTTAAATAAACTTATTAAGCAACATTTGTGTTGAATTGATGGGTTCCTCAGGTTAAAGTGCAACAAAGTTGAGCATTTTCCTTTTAGATGTCAGTTATATAGGACTGTTTTTGTGGAAAATACATACAAAAGTAAAACACATCTTTTCACAGCATTTACAGATCCAGAAATGTTGGCTAGGATTTTTTATATTTTTTTTATTATCTAATATTTATAGGTCTCTAGTAAATTGTCAAGCCATTTTTGTGGGTGTGGTCCAATTCTAAGTGTAGAAATATGGTTCTGCCCTTAATCCCGCCTATAGTTAGACGATTCTATTCAATTGGCTTGGGTATTCTAGACGTCTATTCCCATTGGCCGTACTCCCTGCCAATCAATGTCAAACGCTTTCGGCCCACTCTAACCACGCCTCCTCACGCTTGCTCGAGGCAGCGGTTCAATCGTGCGTGAAGAGCTGCGGAGCGCCTCACCGGGACGGAGGAAACGTGCGTTTAGTTAATTTTTCTTTTCAGGCTTCTACTGTTGTAATAAACCGCTGGAATAACGTCAGAAACTTGTTTTCGCACGGTATTTCGGGGTTGTGCTTAACGGCGGCGTGGCGCTACGCAGTAACCGCTGAGCTGAGGATTTGTCACCTGTCTGCAGCAGCTGACTTGTTACTCCAAGTGAGTGGTGTCTTTAAGGCGGTCGCCAAAAAGGAAAACGGGCGGTTGCTAACGAGTAGTTGGCTAACTCAGCCGGTTAGCCCGTCAGCTAGCCCGCTCTCCCTGCTGCCACACCAAGTCCCACCCTCCCAGAGTGCGTGGACGTCGTAAGAGGCTGCGGCGGCGAAGTCAGGCGCGTTTCTCCACTCAACTCAGCCAGCGTCGCTCTGCAGCTGGCCGCCGAGCTAAAATAGCCCTCTGAGACGTGAGCCGGGCTACGCCGTCGTATTTTTTTTTTGTTGCCGCCGTTGGACGAGTGTCTTCCGTGGAGGGATACGGTCGCTACACTGGCAAAGAGACTGGCTAAAAAGAAGAGACGAAACAAGGGGAAACAAGGCAGACACCAAGAAGGAGGAGGGGACTGGCTAGTTTAGCCGGGGAGACCGAATCACACGTAAGTGACACAGTGGGTAACGTTAAGTTAGCTTACCGAAACCGGCTTACCGGTTCGGTGCAACTTGCTGCGTTTGCATGGCAGCGGTTATCCGACCAGCCTCTTATCTGTGGCTTAGCTCCCCGCGGTCAGTGCGCCACAACGACAGCTAACGGTTACGGCTCCCTTGAAGGTGGCACACTAGCTAGCAAGAGAGCTAATGCTTGATGGGGTTGTGAATGAGACTGCGCTTGAACAGCAGCTCCCTCCACGTTGGCTGCAGTCATTACTTGTTGGTTAAGTTGGCTAGGTAAGTCTAGTTCGGTCCATCTGCGGACGGAACAGCGCAGTAAACTGGTTGTCATCAATATTAGCGAATTAGCAGCTTTGCTCGCTGGTTCCTGCCGGCCACCAACCCACAGTTTACGCCTCAGTTTCATGATTAGGGTGGTGTTCCTGAAACCCAGCGAATGCCGCTGGTTATCTGTCCCCCCTTGTGGCAAATGCTCGCCTCATATCTGTCCGGTGCAGCTGTGGGGACTGTGTGTTCCTGGGCTCAACCCTAGATACAGTGACCGCCCAGTGATAATGTCACAGTAACGCTTCATGTACGTCATTACACTACCAGTAGTAGTAGTGTAATATCTGTTAAGTTGTCAAACTTGATGGGTTTTTTTTTTCCTGCAGTTGCTCTGGCTGTGCCAGTACATTCCAGTTGCCATGCAGAGCTGTCATTACCCACTTTACATTCACAGGCCACACAGGGCACACAGTGCTCAGGCACAAAAGGCAAAGTAAGCTGTTCATTCCTGAAGCAATCCTCGGCCACATCACAGCCCAGTCCTCGAACACAAGTGTGACTCCGAACCAAAACAAATTCTTACTTGTTTTCCCTCCTTCTGTAGATAGATAGCAAACGCCGCCACCGTGCCACACACAGCCATGAGTATTGAGATACCGGTGGGGTTGACAGAACTGCTGCAGGGCTACACTGTGGAGGTGCTGCGACAAAGGCCGTCAGACCTGGTGGATTTTGCAGTACAGTACTTCACCCGTTTGCGGGACACCAGAAGCCAGGATGGTGCCGGTGGAAAGACGGGAAAAGGAGTCATGTTTGATGGGGAGCCGATGCAGACTGAGTCCAACGGAGATGATGATGATGACGATGAAGATTCTGACTTTGAACGTAAGTGGACTTTTTGTTGTATCACCTGTTGCGTTCAAAGTTGTCTCCAATGAAAGTGAAATACGATAGTATGAAAGAGACTGAGGGTATTGGAGAGTGAAAGAGAAGACCGTAAAGGTGAGACATGAGGTCTTGACACTGATGTAGTCAGAATCTAATTCATCTCCTCCTGAGAGACAGATTTCTTGGTGTGTGAGGCCTGCCATACTTGAACCCAGAAAATCTCACTGAGCAAAGAGTTCAGCAAGAGACCTCATCTGCCACTCATCAAATTTAGGTCACCACCATTCTCATCTATCTGGCTGTTCGGATTACATTACATGTCATTTAGCTGACGCTTTTATCCAAAGCGACTTACAATAAGTGCATTCAACCATGAGTACAAACTCAGAACAAAAAAAAGAAAGAAAGTAACATTTCTTCAAGAAAGCCAAACTACATAATGCTATAAGTGCCACTGAAGTGCTAATCTGTTTTTTTCAAGGGAAAAGATGTGTTTTTAGTTTCCGGCAGAAGATGTAGAGACTTTCTGCTGTCCTGATGTCAATGGGGAATTCGTTGCACCATTGAGGAGCCAGCACAGAAAACAGTCGTGACTTTGTTGAGTCTTTAGCTCGCAGTGACGGAGCTACAAGTCGATTGGTAGAAGCCGTGCGGAGCGAACGGGCTGGGGTGTACGGTTAGACCATGTCCTGGATGTAGACTGGACCCGATCTGTTCACAGCACGATACGCAAGCACCAATGTTTTGAAACGGATGCGAGCAGCCACTGATAACCCGTGAAGGGAGCGGAGGATCTAAAATAATACATTATGTCTTGATTATTTGAACCACAAAGTTTCAAAGTCTAAAAAATAGAAAACTTTTGCATTGCAAATTCTCAAGTTACAATTATTCCTGGACTACACAGACCTTCCTAAAAAGCTTTCCACACTTGTTTTTACACTTACACTTTCTTTCTTGAAATTGTACAATGACTGTTGGTCAATAACTTTTATTTACAATTTTCAAATTGTAATATGATAAATTGATACTACTGTTTAATATGACTAAATTGATACCGATAAGAAATGTTGCCTACACACAATCAGAGTTGAAATTATGTAGATGCACTATAAAATATGCATATCTTTTCTCAACAGCAATGTAGACATTTAAATTGGAGAGTTCATGAACTGTACAACCTTTGCGTCGCAGCTCTAACTATCAAGGTCCCACACAGTACGCTACCTTCGGTAGAAGTGATGCCATGTCTCTTTTACATCACTCCCCTGTGTTTGTCAGACTGGCAGAAGATGTAAGCTGCTCCATAGCTCCGCTCTCCTCTGTGCTGCTGAGAGCAGCGTGGCCTAGATCACATCAGTGTGGTGTGGAGCCAGGGGCTGTTACCTTGTGAATGGGGGTTCTGTTTTTTACAATGAGTTCATCTTTTGTGATTCATTGTTACAATCAGCTGCGGTGATCTGTGAACCCATTATAGGTGTATTTTCTACAATTATCTGATGTGCAAGTGGATAATTACAGAATTTTACAACGGTTTAAGCCTCGGACGCACTTCCGGCATTCTGCCGACAGCTGTAGACATGCGGTTTCATTCATTCTACATATGAAGGTCGTTTTGCTGGCCTTGCACGCATGAATATTTCTCGAGCCACACTCCAATCCAGTTCGTAGTGGTACCTCTCTTCAAAACAAGCATCCACTTTGTTGTCACTTTTTTTTTTTGGCAATCTAACTAGAGGTACATATGCCACCAACTGGACCGGACTGTAGAACGAAACAGCTAGCTCGCTGTTGGTGTGCTCGCTGTGCGTAAAATGGTCATAAATGTTCCGCTGCACACGGACGTCCACAGGGTTCGTGCAGACTCTATCCAGACATGGCCGGATGAGGACATTTACGTCACGCAGACTAAAGCGGAACCTAGCCCACACGCGGAAAGTATGAATTGGCCTTAAAGGCTTATGTGTGTGGAAATCTAGATGTTCCAAAGTATGATGATGGCTCGCATGGTTTCTCTGCTGCCAATATCATTGGCATATACTAAATCAATGGTGGAGTGTAACATCCAGTTGTTGGGGAAGTGTAAAAGGATTCCTTCCGACTTATTTCCCTCAACTTGGGTAGTGTTTTTTGTCTTATCTTTAGTTCTAGTCTTAGTCTGTTGCATTTATAGGTTAACCATATTTATCAGGCCCCATTGGTAAACCTTGGAGATTGGTACAAGCTGGCCCGGGGTAAAAGGGGATTACCGTTTCTGTTTCTATGCGCACACAAGTGGGGTTTGGCCGCTGTCTAACAGCTGTGACCTCAGCTGAGGGAGCAGCGTATGTGTGGCTGTGCACATGTTGTGTGAGTGTGTGTCGCTAACTGTGTGTGTGTGTGTGTGTGTGTGTGTGAACAGATGTGTTATGACTTGATTTCACGCCCGTTCAAATTCCAGCCTGGTGACGCCATGAAGTAATTCTTCCTAGTACATTCTGATTAGCGATCAGTTGTTAAGTTTCATCCACACATCATCCAAGGTGACTGAACAGGGAGTTGACATTGTTGCGCTCCGGAGAGAAGCTTTTGCCTGGATGCTGTGGGTCATACACATGACATCCATGACAGTCGATTATCTAGCCAGGCTTGTGTACACGGCCCCCAGGGGGCATTCATTTCTGATGGGAACAACACAGTCCTCTATAATGAAAGACAGCATGTGCTCTTGCCTGACCACTGTTGTAGCCCATAGGTATAAACTACAGTACTGCTGTTGTAGTTCAACAGCACATGCCCCAAAACAGTTGAAAAAACGAAAATAACTCTAAACTCGGGATAGCAAAAGAGGGATGGATTTTCCTAGTTATTTTCACAGCACACAAAAGATTGGTTGTATCCAATCTGATTGTATCGGATACAACCCTTGCAACAGTGAACAAACTACAGACAATAAGTCAATACATTGACAGTATTAGGACCACGAGTGCTAGAATACAAAGGATGTACCTTTTATACAAGCATATCTGAAATACAGTTGTATGGGGTGTTATGGCGCCCTAGTGCTTTAAGACTCTGATTATGTAATCACGACTGCCCTGGTTCGTTTCAACTTGGACATTACATTTTATTTAAAATATACTTTATATTGTAAAGTATAATATACTATGTTGTGTCAGAGTTGTAGGGCCAATATTGAGCACATTCTCCACACTGATAAACTCTTATGCTGCGTTCACACCAAAAGCTTTGTGAATATTCGCCAAGTTGTGGTTTATTCTCTTCATTTGCGCCTTAGAGGGGGTGTGGCTTATCTCCTTTGCTTTACGCCGTGGAAACGTCTCATAGGGTCCATTGGACCTGGCTGTGTCTGATGCCTCCTGCCTGGTGAGCCAGCCTCATGCCATGGCCCTGCTGATGCGCCCCGCCCCCCCCTCCTCTCTACCTCCTGTTTCATGGATTGTGGAGGTCGATTCATACATTGTCATATTCATGTAATGTGTTTATGTAACTCTGTTCATCTGTACACATGACATCTATTGCGTCTGTCCATTCGGGGAGAGGGATCCTCCTCTGTTGCTCTCCTGAAGGTTTCTTCCCTTTTTTCCCTGTGAAAGGGATTTTTTCTATTATTTGGGAGTTTTTCCTGATCTGATGTGAGGTCCTCTGAGGCTAATTTGTGATATTGGGCTATACAAAATAAACTTAATTTAATTGAAAACAGTTATCATTTCCGCCATCCACCATTGAAGAAATAACCACTATTTCCGCTTTATACTAGTTTTGGACATCCCACAAATGTCGGAACATCTATTGCCCTTGTGTTTGGGTTCATAACATCATCCGTGGGCTCACACAGCTCGGTGAATTTGACCGACTATGTCTGAATGACTGGCGCTTCCAGCGCTACTAGAGGACATCGGTGATGACGGGCGGAGCGTATCAACGCTGATTGGCTTTGCAACTCATCTTTGGTTTTAAATATTTGAACTTTGGCGAATGAGTCAAATTGTTGGCTTTGCGCCGCACAGTGAAAATTCTCGTCATTCGCAACCATTGGCGTCTGTGCATTGACTTTGCATGAGATCTACTCGCGCGGGTCACCCATTAAAATAGGCCAATTACTCATTTTGAGTTTTGAACTCTTATAAATATGGCCATTGTAAAAAAAGAAGAGGAAAAAGTCGTATTGGACCTAAGATTAGAAAGACATTATTTAGTTTTAAAAAGTCTAGCTTCAAGGTGAAATGCCATTTGTGTAACATGGAACTGATCTCTATCTGTTGTAAATGATCTTGAACTCTTTTTGTTTTCTTTTATTCTGCTATACTTACAGTTACAATGATTCACCAGTGTGCTCTTTACATTTTAATTTGCACTGCAGGAAGATCGCTGTGTATAAGTGTGCCGGTTACTCACCTAAAATGTAAATGTTTAGATAGCTGGTAATGTACTCCCATGGACACTACAGTATACTCCTAAAACATGACTTCCTATTTTACATGCTTTGTAAACTCGTGCTGCCTTAATCCAGGATCCAAAACAGGATCACTACACAGGCCTAAGCTGCTTAACAAGGGGGGATATTGTTTTGGATAAAACCTGCTGTACCTCCATCATATCTTGTGATGTTTGGCTAAAGATTTTCAAGTAACCCTTTATGTGTTGAAACTGAGCTTCTGTTAACATATATATATATATATATATATATATATATTTTTTTTTTTTTAATGTTGTCTGATTGAAATTAACCTTTAATTCAGAGCTATACTTTTCTGTAAAGTTGATTTTGAGAATAAATGTCGTTGCACTAAAGCTGAGTGCTCTAGATACTCATCTGCTAACTTACCTTGTGAATCCAGGTGAAATGTGCCCATTTTACTCATTTACTGGAGTTACAAAAGGCAGCGGTAGATGAAAGAAAGTACATGCTTTATGCAAAAAAATTTGCTTTTTCTTTCCAGTTGGCCTGTCTAGTTTCATTCTGGCAGGGCATGTTCACCAAGAGAAACAGAAAGGGGAGAATGGATGCCTCCTTGACTGAAATAAGTGGGGCTTTTTATTAAAAGATGCATAGAGGAGCTGATGAGTCCCAGGGATTATAATAGAAATTAATTAAATGTGTTTTCATAAGAAAGACAGCAGGGATAAAGCAGATATGAAAAAATGATTTAGGGAGAAGCTGAGAGTCCTTTAAAAAAAAAAAAAAAAGGAATAAGGAATCGGCTCCTGCTATCAACAGAATATAATACAGCTTTGTGGCTAGATGACGTGTCACCTAACAGACTTTAGGCTTAACTCTTATTCATCCTGAACAGTGCAGTGTTTTACTACATATTTTAAATGCACCTCTAAAATTTTGCAATCTGTTTGGAGGAGTGTTATTTCTTCTGTCTGTGGCAGAAGAAAGTCTGTGGCAAAATATGACCTAGGGTTGTGTTTATTATGTGTGTACACATGAAAGCAAAGGTCTTGGGAAGACTCATAACATCAACAGAAGATGTTTAAGTGTTTCCTTTTAATTGCAGCAGTCCTCTTCCACTAGTAAGCACATTTTCCCAGATGGTTGTTTTTTGTTTTGAACTAAAGGTCTACAATTATTGCTCGGTGAATACAACCAAAGCTTATACCTATACCCTTGAAAGTGGCCATAATACATGTACACCTTTCTAAGCGGGTGGTCTGGAAGTCCTGGAGATGTTTTTAAAATGTCTGTTTTGCCTTTCTCTGTTTTTCCTCATCCTTTCTCTCGCTCATTTTAGCTCTCCAATATAGTAATGATTAGGCTGTGGGTTTAGTAGATGGACATCATGACTGTCATGACGTAGAAAGGTTAGCCTTTTTTCTTTTTATGTCTGTAGGCTACAATTTCCTTTTTTCTGAACTTTTCTTCTAGTGGTGTAACGGATCATAACACTCACGGTTCAGATCGTAACTGTATTTATTCAGGTTATTCACCAACGTTAGAATTTACCTTCGCCCAATACAAATTTTCGCTGAACACAGCCTGAAAGCACTGCCATCGTCCTGTCCTTTTTAAACGCATTGTTTACAATGTGACATTAGATCAGCGACTACAAAAGCAAAAATGCCGATGTCCTGATCGGATATTTTACTGAATGGCGGATAGTGATCGTCAGTAAAACCTTATGCGAGCATGTATGCTTTTCACAGCAGCCATTTTGACATGTAATTGCAGGGTAAACACAGGTGTGATTGGAACAAATAATTAATGTCCCTGTTCCATTTAGGTAGGCCGGGCACCTGATATTGTGCATGCTGGCTCACTGCAATGGTGACACGAAACAGAATGGGACCATTGTCAATTTTTATCAATTACACCTGTGTTTACCCTGCAATTATATGTCAAAATGGCTGCTGTGAAAAAGGCAGTGGGAGCATAGACAAATGCCTCTAAGTGTGTATATTTGTATAAGTGCGTATGTGTGTGTGGCTGATCTCAGTTCAGTGTTGTGCAACAGGTGACCCGATTAGCAGGCTGCAGTGTGTGTCCAGTGTGCTTTTAGCCTACAGGCAAATCTAATGCAGCCTAGCATCCCTGCAGAGACATGCCGGACTGGCTGACTGACAGCGTTAAGTGGAAAAGCCCCCAGACGGCTCATGCTACTCAGTCTGGCTTTCTGACTGTTTTTAATTCAGTACCTGTCTGTCCTCCTCTCCTGTCTTGTCTTTTTAGGTCTTGGCTTT
Source organism: Cyclopterus lumpus (assembly GCF_009769545.1). Lineage (NCBI taxonomy): Eukaryota > Metazoa > Chordata > Actinopteri > Perciformes > Cyclopteridae > Cyclopterus > Cyclopterus lumpus. The sequence goes on from NC_046972.1 coordinate 8,447,593, forward strand.
CTTTATCTCTGCCTTACCAAATGTCTGTTAATTGAACTGGTTCGCTATTAAACGGAGGAAAAGTGTAAGGAATACACACACAGAGCAAGACAAAGTACATGAACCATGATCATTCCTCTGAAAGCAAGTCTGCTGGTTTGTCTACCTTCCTGACAACCTGCCTGCTGTTATCCTCCTTTGCCTTTCTTATCTTTTTGAGTCTCTTTCTTTGAATCTCTCTGTAGCCATATCTCTCTACATGTCTATGTACCTGTTTCTCCACCTCCCTATTTTTCTTCATCTATAACTCGTGTTTCTGTGTAACCACATCTTTGTATCCCTTTCTGTGTCTATATCAATCTATTGAAGTAAGGAGCGAGTGATGGCGCGATATTATACATATTGTGCACCCGATATACTGGAGATAATGCAAAACAACTTGAAACAGTGCAACATAGCAGTTTAGGAAATGCATTTGTCAATTCATAGGCCACAGTACAAGCCACAAAGACGCATTTTTAAATCGTGTGCATGCGAGGTATTGAAAGTCTAACGTGACCCGCCAGATAATTTGTTACACAGAACCATCCAAGAAGTCATCAAGGGATTGGATGAACCATCTGTCAATCACACTCTTACCGAAGAGTCTTTTCTAACGAGAAAAGTCTTCAATTCCATTCATTCGTTGTTGTTGTTTTGAACAAACTGTCGCCGTGTTTCGTCTCGCACCACACCTTAATCATGCCGATAGCTGCCCGTAGCTCCTCACAGGACACCTATCGGGCCGTGCTTTGGACACAAACGCATTCCTAGAAGCCTGACGAGATGGATTTTCGTGCGATATCGAGATTCTCGCGTGATCTTGTTACATTGCAGTGAATGGTAATTGAAAGCCTGTGTCATTCTGTAGTCGCCTTTATCTAATCTCCATGAAAGGAAACGTGTCTGTGCATCCACTCAGACATATTTGTGGTTGACAAAAGGACATGAACAGAGCAACGTATTTGTTTGTTTGTCATTAGGGATTTTATTAGAATGCAATAGGGGAAAGCTAGTTTTCCTTTGCAAGAGAACAGAGAAACAAAACCGGAAGGAAGACAATAATGTCAAATTGAAATGGACAAAAACTAACAAATGGAAAGACAAAACCATCATGAGAAAGGGGAAAAGACGAGATGCGGCAGAGCAGGCTGTGGTACAATCTGGCTTGCTCGCATTTTCTGATTGTTTGAACTTTGGTACTTCCTCATTCTGTGCCCTCAAGCTATCTTTAGTGGCACTGCAGAAAAATGAGGAAATAGAGGGGGGTTGGCAGGCCTCTAGCCAGTGGTAGTACATCCTCCTTGGCTGCTCCTTGGAGTTCACATGCCCCTCTTGCTCCAACACACACTGTCCCTGTTCCATAATGTTGTCTGACCACTGCCACAGTAAATGAATAAAACCCAAACATTTATGTAAATCTGTTAACCTCTCACTCTTCCTTTCTCCTCTATGTTGGTATAGTGAATTTACAAGCCATTACACATTTACCTCTCACCTCAGACTGCATTGCAAAATAAAACATTATTAAAATGTGAGGAATTGGAGTGTAAATGATTTGAGCAGAACTCTTTATTGTAAAGACAATATGCAACATTCAGATGGAGATCTGCATCTCTGAGATTTCCATCAAGGCTGTGTACATGTTGGGGATGTTTAAAGAGAAACATTTTATGGCCGTGGACCCAAACTGCCCCCTGTTCCCCTCCGTAGAGGGTTTCTGGGTGGGGGGTGAGGCACATAGGAGGGTGCATAGAGGGTCTCAGTGGAAGATGTTCCATGAAAGTGAGCGGGTGGGTTTAATCTTAATATCCAGTATTTTAAAACTGAATATCAGGATAATGATTATAACAGATATACTTTTTGCAATTATAAAGGTATTTGTATTTTGTTGCTTATTTGGTTACTGCATGAATGGAGATTCTTATAGAAGAAAATTGTTTGACATTTTTTAAAATTCTACAATGATATTGTCTCAAAAACTAACCTCGGCTGATATAATGCTGTTTCAATACTGATACTGGCTGTATGCCCATGTATTGATGTTGCTCCCAGGAGAGATGTGGGAGTACAGAGGGGAAGAAGAGAGAAGGGTATGGGATGGAAAAGAAGTCGGGGAGAGAGAGAACGAAAAAGACAAGAAACACTACACACAATATGACGGAGGAGGTGGGTGAGCTGGGCTAGAGTGGTCAAATTACAGGATGGAGATATGTGAATCAGTCCTCCAGCGATCAATGTCGTGTGACTGGCCCCCCATTCGGCGCTGAGTGAACCGGGAGTTTAAAATCCTCAGGAAAATAAGCTTTTTCCTTTACACCATCCTGTTGCCGTCATTTAATACAAGACATTACAGTTGTGTTTTCATGTTCACAAGCTACAATGATGATCTATACAATTTAGGACAATACTTTAGCCCAAGTAAGAATATATTCAGAATCATTGTCTGAACTCTGATTCTGTGGTGGCGGTTTCACAGCATTGTGTCACACACCGGCATTATAACTGTTTGACAATGCAGTTATAAGATGTCCCCTGGCAAAAACTCATCATTCTACATATCTTCCATTGTTTTGTCCTTTTACAAGCACTCTTTTCCACTTTAATATTTATCTTTCAGTGGAGCTATTTTTCAAATACTGTCTTTCCTCTGGGCAACCATCTTTGATAACAATCTACTAGTTGAATATACTCATCCATATATGTTTTTTATTATTATTTTTAATGGTTTTACGGGATCTTTTGAGTAGTGTCTTGCATATTCACATGAAGGGTAAGCAATCGTTGAAAAATGAAAACAGACGTTGTAATGTGGAAATGGTGGCCTCATCCATCAGGCTATATGCTCATGATGAGTATGCATTGAAATAATATACACGCTTACAAATAGACAAATTTAGAATATCATTGAAGGCAATGTAAATATCGTCAGTGATTGGATTCAAACATCAGTCAGCCCTATCCTGCATTATCAGGCCACAAGATCTTTTTAAATTAAACAATGGTTGGTTACTCAACATTGTGGCGAGAGTAGATAGTTACCACCCAGTTCTTCTTTGTCAGCATTTCCCAAGCTATTAATTTTAGATAAGAGAATTGACCAAGGTGCTGGGACTAGTCGGTTACCTAGCATTCCTTTTTATCTTTTAAAAAAAATCATTTTCTACCCTGAGCTTGTGAAAACAGGTCACAGTAACACGTCCAATTTGTCATCCATTGTGAGGTCTGTTGCATCGGTCTTTACCGTGGTCAGAGGGACAGAACGACAAAAGCCAATGTCATGATTTTGTCCCTGTCTTTTTCTCTGTCGCACTCTTACACATTCCTGTTTTTCTTCAAATGTCAGCCTTTCAGACACGTTTAGATCGCCACCCTTCCTGAGCATTGACGACCAAATCTTAGTTTTTTACCTAATTGTCGGTCTGTCGTTACATCAGACATCCCTCTCTTGTCTGGTTTCCTCTGAACCTACCCTGTCGTTCTCTCTGACCTTCTGTCTCCTTTGCTCTGCATGTGTTAGTCTAAACACGGGCCCAATGTCATTAGACAAGTTGACTTGGGGAGAGAGAGAGAGAAAGGAGGTTATAAGGGTGGTTTAGCAGAACAGTCTTTGGCACGGTAGAAGAAAGAAGATTAACGAGGAGTAGAAGTGTAGAGGGAGAAAGAGAGAGAGAAAGAAAACGTGAATGAGAAAAGATTGAATGAGAGAGTAACTAGTGGGTGAGAGCCAACATTAAATACAAGCCAAATGCAGTTAATCTTTGACTGGGGGGAGGGGGATTGTCTGCCCTTTCAAGACACCTTAGCAGACAGGATCTCGCCGAGATGTTGTTCAGCAGTTTTCCAAAAGAAAAAACGCTTGACTTGTTATCTGTGAAAAGTGGCTGTTGATTCCTGGAATAATTTGCAACCTGCCTTGTAACCCACCTGTTTGCTTCAAAGGGTGAAAGACAGCTACGCAGACAGAGAGGTGAGAGACGGGCCTCACGGGTGGATAGTTTGGTTGGGAGATTTGGCAAACCTGCAGGCACTGAGTATTATCCAGACAGCCAGTCAGCCCAGCCAACTGGGGTTATCCATGTCCCTCAAGTATTTTCACAGCAAAACCTGACCATCCATTGGATTTATGTGTAAGGAGGCAATGTGATTGATCAAATCCAATTTAGCACTGCATGACGTGACATGTGTAGCATGTGATGATAAAAGGATTTTCCAAATATGTCTACACCAGTGAAGATGTTTGTCTTGGAGGTGCAGGGGGTCAATGTGTCACATAATATGGTGTATGGGGCAGTGTTGATTAATGTGTTGTTTGACCTCACCGAATCAGAGTAATCAGAGACCAGGCTAGTCACAGGTGAATACCAAAGAGTTTCCCAGCCTCCGGCTAGTACGACTCCTAGAAAAGGGATGATGGTTGGTTTTCTGCCTAATTGGCTGTTGGGAGCAGACAGCCGAACTGACAAAGACGAGCATTGTGGTTGATTCACGCCTTGCCTCAGACCTGATTCGTCAACTGAACAGCTGAGCTCACTTGTGAAAATTGGATAGATTTAATCAATTCTGCACCATTGTTTAAATGTCTTTTTTCGTAGTTACATAACACTAAACCTAGTACAAATGGTGAGGGCGAAGTTCCACCTCTTTATTTAATGTTGTATAATGTGAGCTAGACATGGCAGACAAAAAGTATTTAATTATTAACCAGCAAGTAAAGAGGCTAACAAAACCTACAATTTTTAAAGAAAGGATTCATTTGGGGGTCATTTTAATACGGCAGAGATTGTAGGTTTTACATCACACAGTCCTAAACTGCCACAGCCATGGTCACCATAGAAACCACTGGCCTTGAAACTGCTCTCAGCCATTTGCTGCCGGAAGTGGCAGTGATAGGCAGTGGCCTCGCTTAATCATGATTCAGATAGACAATTGGGAGGTTACTAGTAGTTCACAGCCCACCGCTCTTATCAGTATATGTGCATAGCCTTGATATGACAGTTTTTCATATTACTGTCTTTGTGTGGCAGTTCTGATAATGAGTGTTTGTGTAACCCTCTATTATCCATCTTCTTAAAGGGCAGCTGCACTGTTAACTGGTTGTCGGTGACGAATAACGTTTTCATTGACTGAGAGAAAAATGAAAAGAAGAGAGAAACGGCACAAGTTGCAATTTTTTTTTTTGTCTGAGGTTTAGGTTGTATATTTATAGTTGCACATTATATAAAGCGCCTTTCCTCTCATACTAGCCAGCATTACTTGAAACCCTTATTAACTTGACATACACACTTCTGTTATGGTCGCAGAAACGGTCCAATTTAAAGTAAGCATACAAGTGTACATTCTTAGTGTCCTTGGCAGGGCAAGCAGTATCCACAAGGTCCAAGTGAAATGGTATTACATTTAATGACCTAACTCTAAACACAGGCTTGGGAATGTGGAGGTTTGGAGTTCTTTTGTGACTGTAAATGGTCACGTATTGGGAGACCAGATTGGCCTTGTTTACGTTACACCCCAGCGGTTTGACGTGAGCATGTTGCACTCGCCTACCCCGCGGGCTGGCCGTTAATGTTGTTCTGCAGTTTGATGTTTTACCACCACACAGGACTTCTAGAGGCCAGCTATTTTTCAGTGCTTGTGTAGCCCGCGCATTTTTAAGTTTTTTTTTTTTTCCCCCTGGGAACCAAAACAAATGAATTGGGCATCACCCTCCTCAGGATATGAAAAGTTTTTGCTGGGCTTGTCACGTCAGAACTCGACACTTAAGACCAGAGCTGCGTTTATGTAATTATTGATGTCTTTCAGCTTGCCTTTACCACACACATGATTTACCACATCCCTGGCTACTGGGATATTACTGCTCCGTGTGCTGTCTCCAGGCTGTCAGGACCCCCACATAATTAAAGGCCCATCTCTTGTAGGGTCTCATAATGGCAAGAGGCAATACAGTTTAATGAAAGAAGCTCCTGGGGTTGGAGACTATGCATTGTTTGTTGTGTCTGAGACTGTAAATGTTGCAGAATACCTGCAGCAGCCAGGATCATAAGCTCAGTGCCAGATAAGGTCAGAAAAGTATTTCTTTCCTCCACATTCTGCTACGTCACATTATACTGATGACCGGCAACATTCCTCAAGTTCTGCAGGTTTATACTCATACAGGTGGTCATTGATAACATAGTGGACTGTGTGAACAGAACCAGAGGGAACACCATCAAGGGTGCATACTATACACAGTACAGTAATGTGTTACCAGATTTAAGATATTTTCACTTCATACCTTCATATTTAGAATTTAGTTTTAGTGCATATTCTTTCACAGTTCACATTACACTGTGCACACCTTTGATGTCAGCAATCATGAGTTATGACCAGTGCCTGCTAGTTCTCCTCACAAATATGTCTCTTCCAAGAAGTAGTTTTTGGGATGGTTGGGGGGGAGGGGGAGGGGCTGTCAGTGAGAGAAAAACCTTTTACTTCTTCGCCTTGAGAAACAAAGTCTTGGCAAATCAACCCATAAACAATCTACAGTCCTTTACGTTGGTCCCTCCCGTAAATCTTCAGAATTTACACAAGTCGTAATTACACAAGTTAAAGATTTAAAAGAATTTCATATGCTGTTTGATTTTCACGCTATTGATATTGTATTTAAACAAATATATGTTTTGGACCAACATCAAAAGTGAAGATCAAGCTCACAGAAAATTCTACATTGCTGCAGTATTTTGTCATGAGCCCGTTTTTATCAGAAGGTGAAACTCTGTATTCTTTAAATAGTCCGTAATGAAGAGACGGTAAGACCTGCAGTCGATAAATGAGCTGTGACCTTGCATGGTTTACTCCCAGAGCAGCATGTCCTGTAGGAAAGTGGAACAGGCAGGTCAGGAATTAACGGGGTAAGTAACCGCTAGTGAATTAGGTTGACATTGAAAGCTTTTTAGTCCTGCTTCCATGCAGCGTAGCTTGTCTTTTTTGATGTGTCCAGTAATTGAAGAATATCACCCTTGTAGTATTTGTAAAAGAGTCACTTCTGCTTCTTTCACTGCAACTACTGGGGGCCTATGTAACTTAATGTGTATTAACACCACAATCACGGGGGGATTTCCACAGATACTAAATGAGCACTATAATGCGCAGAGATACTTTGGAAAAGCCTCTGCTAAATGGCCTATGTGTGTGGACTGCCATTAATGCTGCTACCAACGCATTGAATGGTAGCTGCTAGACTGCTATAGTGTGCTCTGTACAATATGTAGACTTTGTTTGACTGCTGGGATAACTCATGTCAACACCTTAATCAGATCGTAATTCGCAAAGGGCTTAATTGAAGTAAGTGTAATTTATTTATGGAAGCTGACTATCTATTGAGTTACTCGTGGTATATATACTGCCTTGTCAAATTTTGCTTTGGTGTGTCATGTACTAAGTGTTGTGTTAAAGTTAGGGATGGTAATCTCCACAAACAATTTTTTTTTTCATATTTGTTCAAATTCTCTACATCCCGATAGCAATCGATAAATTAAATGTAAAAACAGAAAAGAAAAAAAGAAACCAATACGGCACCAAAGGCTGTAGAAGAACTGCAATAAGCCTACCTGCCTGCATACACTTGGTGCACGTCACCGGAGTCTAACTCACACTGCTAGCTTGACAGCTGTAAGTACTAACAATAGCCATGTGAGTTGTTTATGTCCATCCATCCATCCATCCATTTTCAATACAGCTTATCCTCATTAGGGTCGCGGGGGCACTGGAGCCTATCCCAGCTGACATAGGGCGAAGGCAGGGGACACCCTGGACAGGCCACCAGTCCATCGAGGGCACATGTAGGGACATACAACCATTCACTCTCACATTCACACCTATGGGCAATTTAGAGATCAATTAACCTGCAGCATGTCTTTGGACTGTGGGAGGAAGCCGGAGAGCCCGGAGAGAACCCACGCTGCCACGGGGAGAACATGCAAACTCCACACAGAAGGACCGCTCCGACCGGGAATTGAACCCGCGGCCCTCTTGCTGTGAGGCGACAGTATGTCAATAATCATAATTGTGGGTGTCTTTGCAGAGAGGACTGGATGGAGCTTGTGCTGCTAACTACTTATATTGAATAAGAGTTGGCAACACTGGACTAGGTTTTTTGATTGGATAATTGTCTTCAATCTAGCGTTCTCTTAATATTTTCTCAAGATTACCAACCCAAGTTTTAAGAAATGCATGTCACTATGGACACAAGCAAACACAACCTGCAGAGGCTTTGTTGTGTTCTGTAAATTCATCAGTTGACCCTAGAAATACTGAGTGGGTTTCCTTCCCGTTGTGTAAAAATTATACTAATAATACTATTTTCTTTATATTAAAGATATTTTTCACATATTAAAAAAAGACTGTTTTGTACAAGGGTTGCAGGTGCTGCAGATTCCACTGAGAACATGTCAATGCTGCTTTCAGCTCGCTGTTATCTTACCCGCCAAAACAAAACTGCCCATTCAAATACCATCTTCAAAGCCTGTGCTTGTGACATGTTGGATTATATGCTGTGGCCAGGATGCATTTACTCCTCTACATATCTGATCAGCCAGACCACATGCTGAGGGCTATAGACTGTATAGTCAAAATTCATACGGTCAGGCCGGTGTATTTTCTAAACGTTTTATACCTTTCACCCTTTTCCAGAGAGAAATATGTTTTAAGTGTGTTAAAGTTTCAGTACTTTTGTAGTTTCTTACTAAAACGACGGGGTTTGAAGTTTAGTTTCTCTCCTGCATCCCTGTTTGTACTTTCAGATATTTGCCTGATTTGTGTTCGCTCTCGGCTGTAAGAGTTATTGAGTTACTGCTGAAGAGAAGTTGTTGCTGCTTCACCAGCTCTGAAATAAATGCAATCGCATTCCCGATCAGGCAGGTTGCATTTAAGTGTCAAACACGTATGTCGACTCAGCCGAGTGCCGATCTGATTACCGTCAGGCTTAAAGGGGTGAAGTGGAATCGGCAAACTTGTTGATGCTGGGAAAGGGTTAACATCAGAGCAGCAACAGGCTGGACAGGCCTACTTCCTTTTAAGGACCTAAGTCTTCTGGAGAGTGCTACAGGAGGGGAGAGGAAAGAGGGTGAGATACTGGGAAAGGGAGTCAGATATGAGACGAGGGGGGAGAGAGGGGAGAGAGAGAGATATGTGTGGGAGAGAAAAGGACAGTTAGATAATGGGAAAGGTAAAGAGTGAGAATGGAATCTTGTGGTGGGAAACGGGGGCAGAAACAGTGCAGAGCGTGAGAATAACTGTTGAATGCTTGATGGCATAGGAAGAGGAGCGTATACCGGCTGCGAGAAATGACGAGAGTAACTGCTTTCTTGGCAACGATGAAGAGAAAGAATGAGACGGCCTCAACCAGAGAACAGAAGGATGCACAATGTTTACATCAAACGAGAGCGCGAATATGTGAAGTACAGATATCCCTAGTGTCGCGGTATCTTCTATCCTCATATCTCTGTTTGTGTGTAACTTCTGTGTAATAAATTCCACATCCAAACAAGTTCTCACAATCATAAATCACAGAGCTGAGAAACTGTAGATTGGCCCAGTGAGCTTGGCAGTTTCACTCCTGTGTCTGTTCTCCTCTTGTTTATGCTCCATATATCACGCTTTGCGTCTGCTCACAGGTTCAGTCACATGTGTGTGTCACTGCAAGGGAGTGAGAGATCTCCACTCCTATTAATTTAAGTGATCGTATAGGAGAGGTAATGAAAGGTATAAACCAATGACATGTGACTCTACTTGACACTACCAGTTCATCCTGTTGGCTGTCTATTAAACATAAATGGTTGTCCGTACGGGAGAGATATTGTTCTTTGCTAACAGGCACACAGTTGTAGTATGTAAATATCTGCACTGTCAAAAAGCCTCGGTGCAGATATTGCCTGATGTGTCTAGCTACACCCATGTGTCTTTGTCTCAAGGCCATGCCGCCCACTAAATTCTGCCCAGACGCATGGTTAATGCATTCACTGAGTTCACGCGTAGTCCAACGCGACCTTTACACGGTCGGTACTACACCTGTCGATGCTCCCTGCGTTTCACAGGGATTCGTCTTCATTTTTGCTTCCGTGCCCCTGAAACATTGTTTGTTTTATGCCGTCAACGATCAGAGCAGCCCTGATTAATGATTTATGGGGGTCTTATTCTTATGCAGGCCTCCAGCTTATAGATCAACCTCCTGTACTTTGAAAATGAGACGTTGTTAATGCAGACCTTAGAACAGCTGATGCAAAGCTTTACAACATTTGATAAGAAGTTGTCAACCAACTTCTCGGTACAGCCACAGTCCATCGAGAAGCCCAACTGTACTTATGGCCTTGCTCTAAGCCGCCTCAAAGGTAGCTGCCATAATGTTCCGTGCTTGTTTTAGGATTTGAACCACTAGGAAAAATGTCACAAGCTCTCTGTGACCAATATTTGACCGCCACCCATTTTACCGTGATTTTCTTTTCTATCTACTTCAATGATCTGTCGTCTAGTTTCCCAGCTGACTCTCATATGAGAAAAACAGACAGGGGCATGAAACAACCAGTCCTGATGACCTACGTCAACTCCCTGTGATTATAATAAATGACAATTCCAACGCAAAACATGATCCTATTGTTCAGTATCTGGAGTGTGTGTGCTCAATCCCTTTGGTAGGGCTCCAATTTGCTGGAGGCAATAATTGACATGCTGTTTGACACTAATAATTTGACTACGGTATGACGCACGACAGCCAGCAGACGTAATACGTCAGCAGACCTGATACCTGCATTGCACTGCATATTATACCTTGAATGACACTCAACAGGTTTATTATCGACTGTCTTATCCGTGTGACATCTGAAAATGTTGAGCCGCATGCAACGCAATCTCTAACAGCAACTTTTAGCGGTGCTCCAAGATTGTCATTCCAAAAGATGTTTTATTCAGTAAAATATGTCCCCATCAGTTAAATAATGGAACAGTTCTTGTAATACAAATGTTGTCGATATTGCCCACTCCCAAATTCAGTTAGAGAAATACATGTGTAATCTGAGCTGCCTGTGTCTCTGCTTATTATGCTTCTCTCTACAAATACTGCAAGTTAGCGACCTGCATGTGTAATAGTGCAAGTGTATACAACTAATAGCGTGTCCATTATGTGATTAGACTTCCTCTTACTCCTGATATTGTGGTGGGTTGATGCTGCTTCAGTCAGCACTTCAGCATGCATTGACATACAGAGCCAGACTACATGTATATATCCTCTCTGCGGAGGAGGACATGCAGGCTAGGATTTATGTGTGTTCCTTTCTGCTTGGGGAGAGATGAAACGGGGCAGAAGGAAAAAGAGATTTTTTTTTTTTTTGGAAAGATATATTGACAACAGATCATGATGATGAACAGTGGCTCCAAGTAGGGAGAAGGTGAGGTATTGATCAGTTTGCCGGCAATTATTAAAGGTTCTCTACAGCATTGATATAGCATCAAACAACTATTTGCAATGCAAAAAAATCAGGCGGAACCCTCCAGGTCCAAAAAAGTGAAACCGGTGCAGAAGCATTATGGTCCCATTTAACGTAGACGATGAAGCACGGTAGGCTTTTAGGCGTGGCTACCTTGTGATTGACAGGTTTCTGCTGCGGCGTTGTCCATTCAATTCAATTTATTTTATATAGCCCAATATCACAAATTACGAATTTGCCCCATTCTGAGATTGTACACATTTTCTTAATCATGTGACCGTAATGTGATGAAATGCATCGATGCTGTTAATGTTTACATTTCCTTTCAAATTATTTCATTGTTTAAAAAGGGCTCAAAGCGCCATCTACTGTTGTTAAATTAGCCCTAATATTTCAAAGCCAAATCTGAGATAGTCGACTGTCTGGGACTAATCTACGCCATGAAATTAAACTTAATGCAGTTGTCCGCTCCAGAGATGGAAGCACTGGGGTATGTGCTGACTGGGACAACGTAGTGCAATTCTTCTCACTTGTGGTCTGATGAACAGTAAATTCATCAAACTCAGTGCCCCATTCCATATTGAGGCTTTTCGCTACAAGGAAGTGGACGTTGCCCAATTTTCTTTCCCATCTTTCAAAAATAATGCAGTATGTGGATTTAGGCTTAGACCTTAGGGTGAAGTTAGACTTTAATTGTTACCGTTTTGGTCGCCTAAAAATGCAACAACCATCCCGGCCGAGGGCGTTACACCCCAATGTTTATTTCAGTCAGCCACCGTTTAATGTGCTAGAAGAAACGCTGACATGGGATCCTGTCCCTTCTGTATGAACGAGTTGCACGTGTGCATTTTTAGTTGAGGCACAATTCTGAAGGGGTTTCTACGTGTGTGTGTGTGTGTGTGGGCAGTAGGAGACTGGAGCTGACTGCAGACTTTTGTTGAGTCTGCTATGAAACTCCAATTGTCTTACACCTCCTGTGCGCGCATGTTTGAGTTACACACGAGTATCTCGTACTGTATGTGGTTGGCTCAGCATGATTAAGCCGCTGTGCGAGTGTGCGTGCCAGCAGAGGCTGACAGTGACGTCTGAAGCTGCTAGCTTTGTAGGAGAGGCCACCCGTGAGGGAAGCTCCCTGCTTCATATATGACCCCTAGTGTTATCAATCAGGCCTTGAGAGGAGGTGCAGAGAAGAGAGAGAGAGGAAAAGTGATGGAGCGACAGAGTGGGTGGATACAAGAGGAGAAACGGATGGCGAGGGCTGCTCTTGAGGAAGGGAAATGTTCGGGAAATAGGGAAGGAAATGGTTACAGATGGAGGAAGGGAGGACCTCAAATAGTCATTTAGTCATTAAAATGACAGCAGGCCAAAAACTTATTACATATGTATACATTTAGTTTAATAATATTAAATTAAGACATTTATAGCTTTACATATGTAAAACTGTACACAAACAAAGTATATTGAATGGATTGTTACTCTTATTCAGCACTATTCCAAAGGGCAACATGTTCACAGAATGTTGCAGATTGTGATTAATAGCCTTGCACAAACCTTTTTTAATTTCTCTGTGGGTCTTAGTTGTCACCGTGCCCTGGAATGTCTGAGAATAAAGAAGAGAGGAAAGAACAATACATGAGAACCTGTCGGCTGTCTTCTGATCCTCAAAATGGGCACAAATTGGCCATTTAGTTGACAGAAATGTCACCGTGCCTCTCCTCCTCACAGGCTTACGTTTTATGATATTTGCAGTCTGAAAGGAATTGTTCTATCTAGTCGGGCACCATCCAAGTACACGCAGCTATTTTCAGTGTTAAACGACCGACTGCACACCCATCCCCAAACTTGATCCAACCCGGTCACTGTTTCATTCTGCCATATTCATTCTGTCCAATAGATGAAAGGCTCCAAATGGTGGTTGACTTTCTGCCAAAGTGGCCTTTTTAAGCCAAACATTATCCTGCGTTTCACTGTTTCTATTCAGGGAAGCAGAGTGGTAAGAGGGAAACCAGGAGGTGTGAGCAGCAACAGGTGGACGGACAAATAACAGACCCGTCCAAACTTAGTTTATATTGCCTGTTTGCCTTTGTCTCACCCACTTGAAAGCCGGCCGTAGCTTCCACACTTTAAGTTGGGGTTCATTTAATCCTGACTAAACATGTCGCCGGACATCTCAGTCGTGTGTGTTCCCCACCGTCTCATCCATCTTACCACTCCGTAGCCATGTTGTTAAAGCAAAGGTGGCAGAAATATTAAGATATTGAAATTTGAAGTGTCTGAGGCTGAGTGGCCACATTCAGGCTGTGGTCTCCCCTCCAGCTAACTGGCTGATGTATTGACAGGCTGAGCAGACACACACACACACACACACACACACACACACACACACACACTCACACACTCACACACTGAGACTAGCTGTAAGAGAAATCAATGGAAAACACCAGGCAGGGACAAATGAATTGTTCCTTCTTCTTTTGCTTATTCACTGATGGGATGGGTCTCTCTCTCTCTCTATCTCTCTCTCTTTCTCTCTATATCTCTCTCTCTCAAAATGATTTTCTCTTTGTTTGTTTTCTTCTCTGCATTTATTTTCTGAATCACCAGTTATGGAGCACATGCTATAGTTCTCTATCACTGTGTCTGATCATTTATCTGCTTCTTTACACATAACAAATCTCTAGTTTTCTTCCTGTCCCCTGTCACCCCTTCTCATCTGTCTTTTTGCTTCTTCCCCTCCGTTTGTCACTCTGTCCTCTCCTCTCTCCTTGTCTCTCCCCACCCATCTCTTTTCTCTCCATCTGTTAATGCTGTTATGGCAAGGGTGGGTGATCAGCCACTTGTTACGAGCTGGGTAGAGGAGAAGGGGCTGGATGGCTGCCAAGGAGGGAGGGTGAAGGGGGTAGCGTTGTTATGGCAATGAGATCTTCTTTGTGTTAGGTTTCCAAGGCAACTTCAGGCATACACTTGATACAGCCACCATCACTACCACCCCCAACTCCCCCTCCCCCAGCCACATGACTGAAGGGAGAGCGTTTCACACATTGCACACTCAGACTTAGTCGGCCCCCACAGTGAAATAAACAAAAGTACGTGCACACGCGCTTACACACACTTTGTATTATGTCCACCTGCCCTTGACAGACACAACTGCATTTCATGTGACTGATGGAGGCAATCCATGATTCGTTTTCACATCGGCTCCAACACGTGCTGATCAAGCCAGTTTATTTCTGCATTGTTTAAAGCGGCCTCCAAAAAACAACTTAACTTAATGAAGTTTATCCACTTTTGTATTTATTTAGACACAAACATGGGGCTAATGGGTTCAGGTAATTCACTATTTTTTTATTATTTAGAACCAAGTCAAGAATAGCCCCACAACCACTGTGTACTTCGGCTGTAATGTAGTGTACTAAACAATATAAAGAATAAAGAATATGAAATCGCACGGATTAACTACGGTCTATTACACCATAATTGTACACCTACACAACAAATCCTTGCCTCCTGCTTTGTTTGGGTCAATTCTACATTCTCTGTGCCTCTTTGCTGCGGTGCCTGCAGCGATCTGACCCTGTTCATGAGTTTGACGTGGATCATAGCTAATCATTTTAGACAGTTTGGAATTTGTCCTCCTGGCAGGTGGTTATGTTGCACATAATTTAGTTTTAGAGGGAAGGGAGATTGTGTTGAAGGAAACAAATTAGTGTAATTAGGAGAGTGTAAATAAATGAAATGATAATTTACAGAAATCATGATAACAACCTCTTTAAAGTGCCCTGGTGCTGTTGCATGTCTCAGTCCACTTATCACACATTGTGTATACTCTAGTTACTGCTAGCCGTTTTCTAAAGATATGTAAGGGATACATATATATATATTTATATGATATCTGCTTTAGAGAGATTAGTTCATTAATCAGTGATCACACTAAACAGTATTCTGCTTTTCCTCGAGACCCCATTTTCTTCAAAAGATGACAGGCAATGAGGGGAGAGGAAGCCTGGGAATGACACGTAACCGGGACCTTGGAGTTCATGGTCGGTGCCTTCACCCCCAGGTCGCCACAGGCCCCTTATTTTCTCCCCAGTTCTGGATTACCAGTCCTCTCGTACTTGGATCCGTTTCATTTCACACTACACTGTTTGCATTGTAGTGCATCCACTAACACTCGACTGGTTTTACCACTCACTTTCTCCCCATGCCAGCAAGCATGCAGCTCTCAGGAGGAGAAGCAGAAACTGAAAGATGTTAGAACGGATAGATTAATGTCACAAGAATCAATGTTCCTGGGAAATAATTAATTTTCAGCACTGAAAGAGGAAGAGAGGTTTAATTTAGACTTTGAGTCATTGGGAAGAATAAGCACCAGGGAATAGATAGCTGATGACTAATGAGTGGAAGGTTCAGTGAAGTTAAAGGATATTACTGGATATTCTTTTAGGACAAATGACTGAAATGTCCTGTCATAAGCTTATTTATTTTTGTCAAATCAAGTCAAACTCAAGACATTTAGAGTGTGGCTGAACCAAGCCATGTGGGCCAGGTACATGGAGGTCAAAGGTCAGGGTCGGGTCCAAAGCAGTGATGTGGAAGTGGAGTCTAGCTGACTCATTTGCCTTGCCGTGAACATGTAAATCTATTGTTTTTCACCGGACACAATAGTCTGGTGTTTAATATTTTGGCACCACACAGCTTGGCTGGGCTGGCATGAGCTTAGAGTACGAGATGACACACAGGAGGAAAGCTGTATAAAAATAGCTGATTTGATTGCTATTTGGAAAGAAGCCTCAGTTAGGGCTGCAAGATAACGGCCAAAATGATTGTCACGATTGTGTAGATCAATATTTACATCCTGATTATTTATCACAATTATTTTATTACCTGAAATTAATTTGTTTTAGAGACAAAATAAGACTGGTCCTTCCTTATTTTCAGTTTATCTCTATTTACCCAAAATGTAAAAACTAGAGCACTGCTGTCACTTATGAACAAAAGTGAAACCAAAACATCTCGATTCCCCCCTGGTGGCTGTCTGTTTAGTTTAGGAAGTGCTTATGATGGTGACGATGATGATGATGATGATGATGAGCAGCAGAGCGCACATTCTAAGGGTGTATATAGCAGTCGATCATCAAGCCAAAATCGTGATTGTGATTTAAAATGTTCTTAATTGTGCATCCCTAGCCTCAGTTCAGTCTTCATTTAAAGACGTATATCAGTCATTAGAAATAGAAGCAGATATGTTTCACTGTATTGCTGTTCATTCATTTTGGCATTGGTTACATCCTTTTGGCTCAACTTTACTGTTCACCAGCAGAGAATGTGAGGTTAGTATCCTTTATCTCCTGTTATGTGGAGGTTGACTTTCATCTTGGTCATATTAAAATGAAAAATGTATCGGGCAGAGGCAATACACCACAGTCTCTCGTTTTGTCCTCTTTAACAACCCCTAACAACCAACTTCAAAGGGCCAATGTATACAGTATCTGGAGGTTAAGTAGCTAAAGTAAGAAACCAGACTCGGATGCAAAAGAGAAGATGGAGGCAGGGAGAGGAGTCATGAAACTTTGGGAGCAATACGGGGGAGGAAGGTCTGTTCCTTTTGAGACAGCTGAGGGGGTGAGCTATACAATAAATGACACGGGAGGTGGTGCTAGAGAAACTGGGAATAGTGTTGAACTCATTTGAGTGCCTTACTACTGCTTGTGTATTGCTTCAGGGTTGACACAATTGAAACGCTAATGGAAAGAAGAAGCTGTGATCTTCAATATGCAGATGAAAAATCACCCTGATGGGGAATCAAATTTGAACACGTGTTGTGTTTTAGTGGCTCGTGATGGGAAGTTGCTATTGGAAAAGGAACAGTTGCCTTGTGGTTGTAATGGGAAGAGGCATTTCTTGGTTGCACTGCTAAGGTGTGGGCTACACTCTGCAAGTACTTGGATGAGGTAAAAGTAAAAGAGATAAAGGGAGAAAATGAGTCAAAGAATTGACTCGGTTGCCACTCATTTCCCACTCCATTTTGGCTGTGACTCGTAGATTTATCGGCCAGTCTCGTTGGCAGGCAACCAAACATAGTTTGGAGATTGCTTTCGATCCTTTAAAATCAGTTGAGTTGTTAAAATTAGAGTTCTATAGGTTCTGTCCTGACAGATGCATATTTGCATGATGCTGATAAATGGACTGTTCTGAAAGACGAAATCTAGAAAGAGAGCAGAGCCTTTGGGATTAGAGACAGTCGAGCCAACTAAAGGAGACGCATGTAATCAGTGTACTTTTTGGATTACTAGCCAACAACTGGCAAGCCTAATAAGTGTGTTGTATACCTGCCATCCAACATAATACATTTTTCTGAATATTTTTAATAGACTTTTACCTGGGTGTTCATTTGATTACTCTATTTTATAATGTCTTGGCCCCGCTGGAACACCACACATATAGCCCCTTGAAGCAAATTAAGGAAATTGTTGCATATTATATCTTTAAAATGTCAACAAGGGAAAAACATTGTTTCAATCTTCAACCGTCCGATCTCCAGTGCTGAACGAATTACAATGGATCCCCCTGGTTCAACTGACATTCAATAACACCACCATCCAGTCTTGTGATAAACCAAGAGATTATATTCCACTGGCGTCACCAAGAGATTACATGCCACTATTTAATGTGTAATGGTCACACATAGTTTTTCTTTGTGGTGATCAGTTAACGGTCCGAATGTGCTCTGGTCTTTAGGGAAGGCTAGCTGCTGTTTGGTACGTTTCGGATGGGCAGTTATCACATTGTAGAGGAGTGTCAACAAGGCTGATATGTGGTCAAGGAGAATGAGAGAGCAGGTAAAGCAGATGCCCAACAAGTTTGAATGTGCCTTATGTTTAGAGTTGAAATGCAGAAATCAATTTTAATGCATTTCTTTCCTGTGTAATTCTGCCCGTTACTAGTTTTTAAAAATGTTATCTCCGCAGAGAGTGGAGCGTTATACTCCCCAGGTGACCGGGGCAAAGTTGTGTGTATGTGTGAGTTTCCCCCAGGCTCTCGTCTTCGCAGTCTATATCTAATGGGCTCTGACTGGATGGTAATGAGATAGCCATAGACACCCGCTGTGTGTAGGGGGGGGGGGGGGGGGGGCTGACTAGTAACAGTCCAGTGTTAGAAAGCAGGTGTTTAGGACACTGACCTCACTTTCTTTGCGCGTACATTAACCCGGTTACATACATTCAGAAGATCAGGATACTTTTTACAAGCGCTAGCCAAGGCCGGCATACTTAAACACGGAATACAGACAAACACTGCGTTGACTGCTTAACCACACATACTGTACAAACACACTCCCATGTGTGCTGTTTCTCCCACGTGCGCACGGTTCTCACTCTCTCTTGACTGGCCACTTTATTATCCCTGATGCATATTCATATCCAGCAGTGTCCTCCCAGGCTGCCTCTACTCTGATGAATACTGTCTAGTGTCAA
Source organism: Cyclopterus lumpus (assembly GCF_009769545.1). Classification (NCBI taxonomy): domain Eukaryota; kingdom Metazoa; phylum Chordata; class Actinopteri; order Perciformes; family Cyclopteridae; genus Cyclopterus; species Cyclopterus lumpus. The sequence goes on from NC_046972.1 coordinate 8,466,542, forward strand.
GTGCACAGCACTGCAATCGTGACTAGAAATTAAACTTGATTACAGCTCCTGTTTAGACATTTCCAGGATGCATCCTTTGCCTTGCACAGGATGTTTTTTTCCTGTCTTTGGTTTGATGTTGTAAGGAACATCGGTTAAAGAAAGGTTATGTCATTCATTGCCTGGCAAAATTATACATGGGTACTTTATTATGGAATGAGAGCTCCACCTTTTTAAGGAAAACCAATGGTCGCTAGGTGAAATGATTGCTGACAGATATTAAAGCTATTGTGTTCTATTAATTTGAGTTGGGGTTAAACATATGTATGTGTGCTTTTACATACCCACATACCACCCTCAGTATTTTAATAGCAAACAGGCCCTTTTAATTCAGCCAAGACTCGCCTCGCCCCAGGATCTTCATCCCCTGCCCAAGAGGCAGCTGTCTTGGCCTTTACTCACAAAGTGGGGCTGCAGCCACGTAGGGCCAACACCAGCGACTGCATTGGCCTGAATAAGAAGCAGAAGAGGGATAAAAGAAGCTTTTTGACCCCATATGACTGGTAACACACTAACCTAAAACATAGAAATGCTTATACCCAAAAGTACATTTGTTTGCATTGGGTAGTTGTATTTATTTTATTTTTTTAAACCTTTAATACTTACACATATGTGTTATTGTTAGGAATAGATTGAGGCTGTTAATCACCTTAATGTCCTGTTGCCTGTATAGAATGGATTCTACATATTTCCACAGACCGTCACTCTCATACCAGGATGATAAATGTAGGCTATATGCTGTTCCCCGGCTAATATCATATGTGGATGTCACATCCATGTATGAGCTCCTCTGGATTAATGTCAGAGGCACGTGACATTCTCGTGGGTCAACTTAAATAGATAGTACCTCAAATAATATGTGCTACTGTAAATAAACATTAATTGGCACAATGTGTATTGTAGCTGAAGCTAAACATTGCGATTGACTATGCTCTTTTGTCAGGAAGACATTTAATTTTACAATTACCTTTTTAATTGTAAAATGAAATGTCTTCCTGACAAAGAAATCTGACCACTGCTCACAGCAGCATCCATTTATGTGAAGAAAATATGCACTTCAATTCCTGAACATACTTTTTTTTCTTTCTCAATTTCTCTCTTAGCTCATGTTTTCTCACTCGGTGATTACACTCCGTCTGTTTTGTTTTTCTTCACATCTGCCTACATCTTTTAGCGTGTCCTACTTTTTATCTCTTCACCTTTTTGTTGCGTTTATGTTTGACTGTCTGTATCTTTTCTCTCTGCAATGCTGGCTGTCACACTGTTTTGTTCCTTTTTACCTTTTTGAAATACCTTTTTTAAAATCTTATTCCGCTACAATAACTGTTATGAACACTTTCTGGTCAGTGTAGTTAATGTGGATTTCAAAGCAATCACCAAATTATATTAAATGTCATTATGTAAAAACAATGATGTTAATTTCACCTTTTTGTTTCTCTCTCTCTCTCTCCATAGCTCCACCACCCAGCAGATTCAACAGGAGAGTGTCAGGTAAGGTGTGTGTGTGTGTGTGTGTGTGTGTGTGTGTGTGTGTGTGTGTGTGTGTGTGTGTGTGTGTGTGTGTGTGTGTGTGTGTGTGTGTGTGTGTGTGTGTGTGTGTGTGTGTGTGTGTGTGTGTGTGTGTGTGTGTGTGTGTGTGTGTGTGTGTGTGTGTGTGTGTGTGTGTGTGTGTGTGTGTGTGTGTGTGTGTGTGTGTGTGTGTGTGTGTGTGTGTGTGTGTGTGTGTGTGTGTGTGTGTGTGTGTGTGTGTGTGTGTGTGTGTGTGTGACGTCATGTCCCCTAAGTGTAATCCACACCAGGGACAACATTGCATACATCACTGCCAAGGTGGCTCAGTGTCTGCGTTATTGTGCGTGTCATGCATGTTGAGGCCGAGCGGCAGACGCACTGATTTGTGCGTCTCAGTCGTTGATGTTTTTGATAATGAGTGTATTCACAAATGTCTTGGATTTAAAACGCTGTTTGGGATTTAGTGTGACCGCGTTCTCTCCGTTTCTCTTTTGGCGTCTGTGGTCTTGTGTGTACGGGTTTTTTCATTTTCTCACGCTTCTTCGTACCCGTCCGGTGTTTACACGTGAGTAATTGAATGTCGTCAGTCGTCACAGAGCATTGCACTTTGATTAGGCGCTGGGTGTGTCTGCTGATGTTTATCTTTACTTCTGTCCTACTGTCACTGTTGACCCTGCTGTCTAACCGTGGTGTCATAAAGGTGTGTTGTCATAAAGGAGTATGTGGTGTTAATATTTATAGTTCTCAACTTTGTATGGTTCCTTGTTTTTACGATGTCGTTAACAAAGTGGTTTGAAGTGTTGTGTGGTACAAGTGCACCTTCTTTTTTCAGTTTGCAAGTCGGACAAAGTAGGTTTAGCATGTGTTCGGCGTTTTTTTTACATTTCACTTTTCCCTTCATCATGAATGATTTTTAAATGAGAATTTAGCTTTGGTGAGTCACAATGACACACTTAGCGGAAAGAAAGAGCTCCTCGCCCATTGTAATGCAATCCAAGACAACAAGTTTTGTAAATCGGATCATTGTAATTTGCGTTGGAACTGCTGTCGTGGTACGATACTGGATTGCATTTCGTTTTAAGGCCAGTTTCATTGCCCTCTCTGTTTGCAAGGATCAGACCTGTTTCGCCTCTCACTGCCGGCGTCAGTGTGCACCTGTGCATCACCAGTCAGTTGAGAGGTTACACCTCTGGCGGTTGTTAAGCTTCTCTTTAAAGTGGGATAATAGTTAATGTATTAAATTACATTGTCCAGGTGTTTCTGTTTTTCTGGTCACTAAATATACAGTAGAGTGCAACTAGAGAACAATGTTCAGTGTTATCTATTGTATCAGAGGCAGAGTGAACTTTCAACTCCACCATGTTTATGTAGTTCTGTTGTTGTTTACTTGATTCATTGATCATTAAATCTGCTTATTTCCGTTTGAATGATTTCATCATAGAAGGTTTATCTCTAATATCGCAGACATTTTATATTAAAGTCGTTATTTCTTACCCAGTGATCCCAAATATATTCAGGAATATGCCTTTCCTTAATTAATGTCCAGCTCCTCGATCTTTTAAATAGTTATCTGAATGTTGTGTTCAGCTAAACTTGTGATGTGGCTTCAGTAAGTGACGTGCACTCTACATTCAGCCAGGAGGACGGCATCAACGTTATTGGAAATCAGTGTTTTCTCACATAAGAAACTCAAGGCCACAATCACAACTACAGTTTATTTTATTTGGCTTAAAAAACTGGGTGCAAATGACAACTTGATTAAATATTTTCAATGCTACAAGTGAACTTGTAAACAAAACATACGCAGACTCACAAGAAGTGCATATATTGGCAGGTCTTTTGGTGTCCTGTCGTCCTGCCAGGGATAGATGTAGATTTTGGCAGCTTGGGGGAAACAAAACACATCGGATTCCTGCAACTTAAGCTAAGCATGATGGACCTGCCGGCACTCTGCGCCTTATCATATTTTTTATCGCATTAACGAAGAACACACAAGGCTGACGTATTTATGCTAACATCTGTGTCCTCATAAAAGCCTTGTGTTTTGGGGTCGTACCTTGGTTCAGATAATGTTCTCACGCTTAATTAACTGCATCACATTCTGGTTGGCGGAGCACGGAGGCTCAAATTTGAACAGCTTTTTATTTGCTCCATTGTATTTACCTGCTCGATTAAGCAGAACTAAAGGAGTTACCGTGTTGCGACTCCAGAGGCCTCACTGCTCCAGACATGACTACTGGTATGAATGCTGGGACACACGCACACGCACGCGCACTCGCACTGACTTCCAGGTGTTTTGTGCTAAATGTCATGCGAGAAGTGAAGTGTGTCACTACACAGTTGGGAGAAGCACGGATACATAGTGACAATTTGAAATGACCTTGTCAGTGTTTGTCAGCCAGTGTGGTGAAACATGTCGCTGTGCGTGTCCTTTCCTCACTTCTGGGCTCCTTCTGTTGTCCTGCAGTAATGATGTCCTCTCCTCCCTTCTCCTGGAGGCCATCATTTAGTGTTATACAATATCTGTGTGTGTGTGTGCGTCCGTCTGTCCAGATTCCATAAAATATGATATATAACGGACATTTTAAACTGCATCTCCATGCTTTAAAGTTGTTTTGAGACGATGATGGACATCTGCGTGCAATTTGCAGACATTGTATTTAGATCAGTGGAGAATGACACAAGTCTGTGCTGCATACTGACCAAGAGGTCACAGCACTGTGTACTACTTGTTCCCTAACCACAAGTATAGTGGTAGTGTATTTTTATATATATATATAAATAAATAAATAAAAGACACACTTAGTCACTCCTAAAGAAGGCAGAAGAAAAGTGACCATGCAAAGAAAGCAAATCTGAAAGATTTCATAAACGGCCTACATTGCTTGGATCTCTGCAGTAATATAACTTCTGGCTTTAACGAAACAATGAAATGAATGCAGCTGAACGCCGATTGCAATATTTGTCAAAATAGTTGTAATGTGATACTTATTAAGCGTCTTTGAGTGTCTAGAAAAGCGCTATATAATTTTTTTGTTATCACTACCTGAGTTGCCTGTAACCTCTTGGCTGGCTTGGTGTTTTTTTATCCTTGTCATTGTTATTAGTATCTCTTTTATTTACATGTCTGATTACTGTGGCGTAATGAGTTTCTGAACATGTCCATGGAATACTTTCCAACCTGGATTATTTGCTCAGTCTAATTACAGTGGAATCAAACAGTGCATGTCAGTGCAATGTGTAAAGTGGGTTTACATGTCCTCCCTCCAGTGTGTGCGGAGGCATTCAACCCAGACGATGACGACGAGGACACGGAGCCCAGGGTGGTTCACCCGAAAACAGATGAGCAGCGCTGCAGACTGCAAGAGTCCTGCAGGGACATCCTACTGTTTAAAACACTTGATCAGGTAAAACTTACACACACGCTAATGCATTATTAGCTTGTGTCATGTATGACAGCATCTGCATTTATTTAAAGGTTTCTCCACTCATTTATTCAGGGTTTCCCTCTTTAGAGCCTTAAATATAAAATTCACATCAACATATTTATTAACCTTTTACTAAGTGATTAGAGAAGATTTGAGCCTCTATCTATCTGGATGGATGGATATAAATAACTCACTCAGTGTACAACTCTCCTCAGGAACCACACTTAAAAGCATCTGCTCTCAGGGCAGTTCAGATGATAAATCTTTACAAAAACAATTTATTAAAAGATATTAATACAGTTCACTAAATGAACAGTAGAGAAAAGGAACAAAGACGTACGCCCATATGTTCTTATTGTGAGCTTGTTTTTTTTTTGTCTGTTACAAAACCTTTGGGCACGCTACTATATTTGGACATGGATTGTCTGCCCTGTTTTGCAAAAAGCAATTTCAAAAATCATATGTCTGATTTGTCCACTTTTGTTTTGGCTTACATTAATTTGATATTTTTAAACCCTATTTCTGTTTCCATTGTGAACCATGTAGCACTTGGCATCTACTCTCATGAATCTATGTCATTATGATGCCCTTAAACCCCAGTGACAACAATATTTTACTGACATTGCATATCCTTGTAAAACATGTGCATGACATGAAGAAGTTGTCCCCTCTTCTTTCTCTCGTGTACTTTCCCTTCGAGGATAATTTACTTTCATCTCGCTCAGGAGCTGGAGGTCATTTTGAGCTGCTAGTTGAACTCCAGACACACATTTCCACCGTTGCTCCTTCTTTCCTTGTGTCATTTGTGTCTGACGTCCTTCCCCTCTTCCCCCATGCAGGAGCAGTTCTCGGAGGTGCTGGACGCCATGTTTGAGTTACGGGTTCAGCCCCTCGAGCACGTCATCGACCAGGGCGACGATGGAGACAACTTCTACGTCATCGAGAGGTAGGAGGCCGACACTCGTGTTGGGTCAGTTTGATCATTCAAGCGCTGCCATTTTGTCTTCGCAAGCTTGGATGACAGAAAGGCCGACAGGATGATGCCTGTGTGCGTTTTGTGTCTTTGACACGTTTCTATTTTTTCCACTGAAAGACTAGACAAAATATGTAATCGCTCGTATTCTATAGAGCCCTGTATAATTAACAGAAACCTGAAACAGAACAATCAATTGCAGCCTAAATAAATACCTTACTTTTTAATCTGACAGTGTGTTAACAATTAAAGTGTATGTTTCTAAAACATTTACATTTGTATTTGAATGCAATAATTGATCGTGTGGACCACTTAATGATCTACAACGTCCTGCTGGTCTTTACAGTGTCAAAGCTGCAGCGTTTATGATCATGATGGTGAGCCATGTATACAGTACCTATGAAGGCGGTGTGTACTTTCCCTGCAGTGTTGCTAATGTAAACTGTTGCTGTGTACACAGCAACAGTTTACAACACCTTTTACAGGACAGGTTATGTAGCCCGGGCTGGAATACAATATTTAGTTGTCCTGTCTTTGTTTGTAAAAGAAAACAGAAAGAAATTAAAACATTGTAGATTTGAATTTATTCTATTTAGATAATGGAGGAAACTTTTGATAAGACTCACTGAGAGGAATTAACATGTCTTTGTTCATCAGCTACAGTCACGTACATTACTCTGCTCGCCCAATTAGCTTTTTTTTCCTAGAAAAGGACCTCAAGTCTGACGTTTTTAATCTCCGAGTTGGCTGGTGGCTGGTCATTGCTTATCCCACCCTGGCCTCCTTTCATTCCTGGCATGGCGCATATCAGTTTAGCACAGTGGTTTAGTTCCACTTGTTGTGTGCTATCATTCAATCTGCACAGGCGCTGTCTAACAGCTTGCTCCCTGTACACGAGCTGTCCGATGACCTTTAGGAGCAGCGTGCCTGTCTGGTCATAGACTATCCAGGGGTTTTCCCTGGCCTGTAAGAAGTGTAGGTGGTAGCTCCTGTCACCAGCAGGTTGTGGTGTGAGCATGGACACACAAAGAAAAATGTTTCCCTTTTGTATTATGGAATTTAAACATACTTGTACACCGCCTCAGCATTTCTCACATCGTATGCATAGTAATCAACTTAAACAGACTGGGCGGTCTGCCGACTCAAAAATGGTACCTCCCTAACGATTTTATGAGGCTGAAAGGGAGATTGAAAGTAAATCTGTACCCTCCAGTCATCTAGCTGTCTTGTGTTCTGAAACTGGAAATCGCTCACTCAAATTAATTGTGCAAAGTGTATTAATATTCACAGCTGTCACTCCTACTTTGTCTCTTTTCAATAAAGAGTTAGCATCACAGGGTGTCCAACGGTGTCTTAACCGTGCTCATGTAGGCAACATCACAAGTGGTCATTGTCCCCATTGTCATGGTAATCCAGTCAAACTAAGTTAATACTAATACACCAGCGACGAGGGTTTTAGCCCCTCTACACAGCAACTGGGAGGACAGGCTATTTTACAAAAGGACGGGTTAATCCTGCTGAGCAACAACGCAGCAAATTACCTTCCCCAGGTGTAATCCTCGTACACAGAGAGAGGGAGAGAGCCGCTCTGCTGGAGTATTACCATCGATCAGAAGCGTACACAACCATGATGACAAACCCGCTTTGATGCTGTAAATACAGATATACAACAGAGTCCACTGCTCTCAGCCATAAATATTCACACAAACGTATGAATCCACTGTAATAGAAACGTACACAAGTGCACCGACAAAAACGGTCAACGATTAGCTCAACCTGTCTGCCAAACTGACACGGGGTCCTGCCCAGAGGCCACAGATAAGCTGTAATTAGATGTCTATTTAAACCAGTCAGTAGGTCAATAAACAACACCCTGATCACCTCTTTTGGCTCAATTGCATAAATCAGTCATTCTTGTTAATTTTTTCCATGTTCCCTTTTGGATTTGTGTCTCTTTTTTTTTTTGTATTCCCCATTGGCTGTTTTTTTTTGGTTGTCTCTTTGGTTGTGCCTAACTCTCTCTGCCTCTCTTCGCTCTGTCTCCAGGGGGGTGTATGACATAATGGTAATGGGATCAACGGTGGGTCAGTATAACAATAAGGGCAGCTTCGGGGAGCTGGCGCTCATGTACAACACGCCACGCGCCGCCACCATCGTCGCCACCGAGGAGGGGGCGCTATGGGGACTGGTAAGAACGTAGACCAACATGCATGTGGGCACAATTTGTAGATTGAGATGCGATGTGACACTCCAACTGATGATGACTGTAAACTACCGTCTGAATGCCCCAATGTAAAACTTATTATTATTATTTGTAATAAATTATCCAATTTGCTACCTAGATGAATGCAGTTGCATTTCCATCAGTACCCACCTGTCTTTATTTCCTTCATGTGACTTTAAAGCTCTATTTTGAATAGTTTCTCCCTGAACTTGCATTGTGAGCCAGTTAGGTAGAGTTACCAACTACAGCTCATTGAGTGTGATGCTCAGACACCTTAAGAATGGAGTCCTGGTATCTGTGAATGGAGCCTGGTTCTGCTCTGGTGGTTCATGCTGCTGCAGCGCCTCCTTGTGGCCGAGCACAAGAGGACCAGCAGTCGTCACACAGTCGGAGAGAATCTATCTGGCCTTTTAGGAAGTGTTTGTTTACTCGTGTTTGTTCTCCCTAGGACCGTGCCACGTTTCGTAGACTCATTGTGAAGAACAACGCAAAGAAGAGGAGGGTGTACGAGACTTTCATTGAGTCCGTGCCGTTACTCAAGTCACTGGAGGTGAGTTTGGTGGTTGTGGGCTCGTTGGAAAGAACTCCTCTCACTGGCTCAAGTTGTTTTTGTCTCCCCCTCCCCCTCTCCTTCCCAGGCTCTTTTTCAGAGTCCCACTACACAGTATTTGTTTATTCAATTGCATCACATGTGAAGCCAGACATTTAGCTAACGGCGAAATACCAGCCAGTTCATGAAGGAAGAAGCTCTGTTCTACACTCAATAACATTGTGTATGTTTAGTTCAGATGACGGCTGTAAAAGGTTATTTTCTTTCATACATGCCGCTTCTCCAATACTGTGCTTGATGAACAGACACAGACCCTTTTATTTAAACCATCAAACTGTACATGACCCAGAAGTAGAGTGAAAGGTTCAGAAGAGCAAGAGCACAGGAGACAAGGATGGCATCGAGGGAGGAAAGTCTGATGAAGAGGGGTTTACATGGCTGTTCTCTGCCTGCATAGTCAATTACATTTATCATATTATTTTTCTCCCCTCAACCTTCCCGTCTTTCCTCGTATTTTTTCTGCAGGCAAACGAGAGGATGAAGATTGTGGATGTTTTAGGATCGAAGCAGTTCCCTGAGGGTGAGCGCATCATCACACAGGTATGACACTGGAAAACAAACTGATGTGGTTTTATACAGCAATGAAATGTTAAGGATTTCAACATAAAAATACAGTACATAACTTCATTTACATGCATTTATACCCTTCTTTCTTTCTCCTCAGGGAGACAAGGCTGAATGCTTCTATATAGTAGAATCTGGGGAGGTCAAGATCATGATGAAGAGTAAAGTAAGATGCTCCTCACCTTCATTTCTCTCTTTCACCACTCTCAATGCAATTTGATTAACTTTTTTCCGCTAGGTTGAATGTATTTCACTGTGTATCCTTATAGACCTTGTACCGGTTCTACTGTACATATTTCCAGCAGCATCGCTTCAGCTGTAATTAATTGGTTGAAGAAAAAGAAAAGATTCAGCCACTCATAAATATTCAAAAAATGTATCCGTGCAGAGCCTCCCGACACCCCACACTCTCCAATGGAGACCACCCAAGAACAAAAGTGTTTCCTGGTTTTGCCTAGCAACAGCGGGAATGAAAATGGCCTGCTCAGCTGCTGAGTGCGTCTCGCTGGTTGGGAGGTGGGGGGGGAGAAGGAAAAAAAAAAGAGGTGCTCAGTGTTTTCTAACCTTTAATCCTCTCCTCTCTTCTCTGCAGACAAAGGCGGACCATGCAGACAATGCGGAGGTGGAGATAACGCGCTGTAGCAGGGGTCAGTACTTTGGGGAGCTGGCCTTGGTCACTAACAAGCCCCGGGCCGCCTCAGCCTACGCAGTGGGCGGTGTCAAGTGTGTGGGTAAGACAAAATACACTCCGACACACACTCGTTTAACACATTTTTCAGCATCCTTGCTAATGCTGCTTACAAGAAAAAACGATAGTGAAGTCAGATGTGGGTTTTAAAGTAGCTTAATTTCGATGTTAGATTTCCATCGATACAAGTTAACGCAACACCTTCATCCATAGATCACTTCATGGGATTATAATCAAATGACATTTTCAGTTAATCAGCATTCTTTAAACCACTCAACCTTCCAGCAATGCCTGTGGTATTCGTGTCCTGCTAATTACACTGTTACAAGCAGTTTGTCATGAGATATCAAGTGGCATTTTAGTTGTGGATGAATTCCCGATTGTTGTTTGGCTCATCATCCCGTCTGTCGTCACCTTGTATTCTTTTGTTGATTAAAGGCTGTTCAGTAATTGTCCAGCCCTTTTAAAGTGGATGCACTACTTCAGGCTCTGCAGAGGATGAGCAGCTCTTCACTTTTAAAGTGAACACAGGATTGTTTTATATGTTTTATAGCAGCTGTTCTGCTGTTTCTCTGTCAGCTCTATTCCCTCTGTTGTGAAATCAGAATCATTATTATTATTATTATTGCCAGGCACGTTGAATATACAACGAATTTGACTCGGTGAAAGGGTACATAACAATGAACATAGACATAGAATTAAAATATAATAAAAAACAATAAGTGTGCTTAAGGCTAATTGCACCGCTTTCTTTTTTATTCACAGATTGTTTTTTTTCACAGTAGATGCATGTGTTAGTCATCTCCCCTATTTTCTCCCCACGCACTTCCTTTCAGTACACTCCCTTTCATGTCTGTCTTGTTCAGCATACCTTTGGTTTACTGTACTAACAGTACAACAGTTGCTCATAGACAATGTACACGTGTTGTTCTCTTATCGTCCTCCCTGTTCTGTGACGGATGTATAAGAGGAACAGGACTTCAAGGGTTCTGTGAGGACATTTAAGACGGGACCATCGATGTCTACCTGTATCTGACAAATGTCAAAGCACAGATTTAAACCAGCGGCTTTAGGTCATGTTTGACGATTTTACCTCAACGGTCATTAGAGTTTATATGTATTTATTGGTGTGCTGTCTGGCGGATGCGCTGTAAGGACTGTGCTGTGTTTGGGAAACTGAGATGACTCCACACAGACGCACCTAACGGCTCTCTTCTCTCGTTCTCTCTATCTGTGCAGTAATAGACATTCAGGCGTTTGAGCGCCTCCTGGGATCCTGTAAGGAGATCATGAAGAGGAACATCACCCACTATGAAGAGCAACTGGTGGCCCTGTTTGGCTCCAGTATGGACCTGAGAGACTGAGCCTCCCACACCACCCTCCGTGCCTTCTATTACACACACACACACACACACACACACACACACACCGACATATGTCCTCTCTCATATCATGCAGTGGCTATACAGACTCATAATAAGCTTTACTTTAGGTGTACAAACAAATGAGGAATTGTTCTTTGCTCACCTGCAAGTATATACAATCCCACACAGTATTAACCCCCCCCCCCCCCCACCACCACACACACACACACACACACACACACACACACACACACACACACACGTACATTGACACCTATGTAGGCACTGAGAGATGCCCACTTCACTTAGTCTGCTCATCCACATGCACATACTAGTTCAACACACTTATTAATAGTCTCTCTCTCTCTCTCTCACACACACACACACACACACACACACACACACACACACACACACACACACACACACACAGAGAGCAAGCTAAAGTCCACCCACCTCATTGCTTTAGCCAGCTTCAACCTCTCAGTAGGAATGTCTTTGCTGCAATGACCTTAATGCAGGTATCGCAGCGTAAGGACATCAAATACACTCCCATCTTCATACGTGCAGGCTTTGTATTCTCATGAGCATACACACAACTTAAACAAAGCCTCAGCAAAGGACACATTAACACACACACACACACGCACACCGATACAGATACACATATTCTCAAAAACATATAGGCAACCACACTTGCAAAAACGGACACATTGTGGTAAAATGGAGACAAAAAACTTTTTAAATCTCTGAAAAGGAAAATTAATCAAAATGCAAAAAAAAGAGACAAAAGTTTAACGAAGACAAAAGTTTTAGAAATGTTTTATGAAGATGAAAAAACAAAAACAGAAGCTTTGATAAAATATTATTTAAATTTAAAAAGTGTTTCCTCTTTGGGAGGCCGGGGTGCAGAACTTTGTGAGCGCGCTCCATTTCTTCCTCTACTGTTGTTGATTGAGTTGAGTTAGTGCTGGTGATTATTGCAGTAACACAGAAGAAGCAGTGAAAACAATAAAAACCCTACGTTTTCTGGGCCATTGTTATTCTATCATTGATGCCACACTTCATTGTATTGAATTAATTATTAATGTATTGTTATTATATATTCATTTATTATTTTTTTTTGTTTTACTTTGACCAATTCTGTTCAAATTCATCATCCATCTCTGACAAAATGTAAAAACAAAAAAGAAATTCTAATAAAAAAAATTAGTGCTTATTTCTCCTTGTTTATCCTTGAATGAGTTGTCCTGGATAAAAAAAAAAAAACCTGAAAAAAAAAAAAAATAAAGCAAACATTTTGTTAAGTCTTGCCTGTTTGTTGAACTTCTTCTGAAACTTGAATGTGGTCACTGTTATGTTGTTGGCCATGTAGATAACTCTCGTGAGGTGATGGTGATTGATTAACAGGGTGTGATGCCATAAAGCTAATATCCTGTTAAATGTGTGACAGTCAGTGTTGTTGAGGGTCTATTTACGATGACTGCAGTGGTTTCATTGTTTTTGCACATTTCCTCATCATTTTTCAGTTTCTCAAGGCCTGTCGATTATAAACCAGCTACAGAGGTGGATGACTGTTAAATAGCAGTATGTTTAAGCTTCAACAGAAGTCTGATAATTAACACCTATTATGGGTTATTCAGCTCCAGAGCTGTGGAATGCTCTGCCTGCACCCCTCAGGTTTGCCGATTCAATAGTGTCATTTAAACACCAACTAAAGACATACCATTTTACTCTGGCGTTTGTTCAATTACATTTTCTATGACCTGCTTTTATCTTTTTTTATTTTTCTTATTGTTTTATGTTTTTTACTGCACCATCTTTTACTGTGTATGTTACTCTGCTCTTTAACTGTTGACATGTGTTTGGCCCCTGTTATTAATTGTACTGCACTTTGTGACCCTTTGTCTGTGAAAAGTGCAATATAGATCAACCTTACTTACTATTATTATAGTAACATTAGTAATAGCACTCCCATCCGCAAGGTGGCGGACATGACATGTTAGACCAGTAAGAGAACCTGCAACATGTTCCTCCTTTGACTGAAGGCGGCTTCACTCGCGGTGAGAAACTGACCGTGGAGCAGACACCACTGACGGCTATCAGCTTTTGCCTGGCGGTGCAAGAAATTACAACCGACCACAGATCAGATGTCAGTCAAACACGAGCACTGAGGAGCGGACGAGCGCCGACGAAGAGCCTGCGAGACTAAATATGTAGGTAACGTTACAGTGTGGTGAGAAACACGAATGGAGAGTTCGCCGGTTGAACAGTAAACTCGCGGTTCCTCCTGATATCTAACATGTCACTGCATGTGGGGCTAACAGTGAGCTAATGAGCTAGCTAGCATGTAGCACTGACTTCCACCTTCACGTTGTGGTCTTTCCTTACATGGAAGTGGACCAAAGTGTCGCCAGGGCGATTACTCTCTTGGTTCGTTGAATCTTCGGCGCACAGTTTTAGCACAAAGTGGGGAAAAGTAGCGCACATCTTAAGATGTAACTAAGCGCTTTACGTCCCCAATGTGTTCAAACATCACTAAATTACAGTTTCATCCATTTAAAAACATGTACTTTTTAAACTGTTCAATGTTCAAAACTTAGGGGCGTGGCCGCCATGTTCCCACAATGCATTGCGCGCCCGTCTCAGTTTTATGCTTAACTATTTACTCTTACATTTCACTCGAAACGTTGCGATGCGGTTACTAGACTATAAAAATACTTTGTTCTGAGTTTCTGCACGACATTGTTGTTATATACAGCTAAACTTTAATTTATGAAACGTAACCGAGGGCGGTATGACGGGGAAAGGCGTCCGGCTCTCACTCGGCTCTCTTCAGTACACTCTAGTTTCTCTTCAGAGCGCATAAATCTTTCGCCTTTTACTAAAGATTTCCGTGGAGAGGAACACTATGAGTTTTAACTAATTTTTTGATGCCCTGCTTCATTGCGGGGCTTCCTCATTTGTTCAACAACAAAACCATTATTATTTAAGAGCAGTGATATATATATATACACACACACACACACAATTAATGATGGATCAATTCTATTTAGCTTCTTAGAGCGACATTTGAACACCACCGAGCCATTGCCGATGTTATTAGTAACACCTGTGCTTTCCCCACACATGTCTGCTGTGATACAAGACTCAAGAAATTAAAAAAACATCATCTGTCAGTTTCCTGTTGCATCTTTTCAACATCCTTTTTTTGGGTAAATGTTGCAAGAATGTGGACTCTTAGTTAACAAGTTTGTAGCCGTTTCCCTGGCGTTTGGCTTCAGCTTCTCTCTCCTGGTGAGTCAGTATTTTGTTGTTGTTGGTGGGTTTTTACTTTGTTTGTATTTCTGCAATACAACAAATTAATCCGAGGCAACATTTTAGATTTGCATTGTTTTCTTTCTTTGAGGATTTACAGACTGAAAATAGAGAAAGACCTCAGTGTTTTTTCACTGATAATCTCAACTCTGTGCTTCTGCTTTATTTTTTATTTTTAATGTACTAAAATAAAGAATATAAGCGTCAATAGAACACGGATTTGCCTTAATAATTTGCAAACAATAGCGGCAGAAACCAGTGCACTTTATGGACGTCCTCACTGCGTTCCAGTATCAGCTTTCTCAAGAAACTGTGTGGTAAGATGTGTGAAGATAAACTTCCCCATTCAGACCAATCACACATCTCATATACGTATAAGAAGAGGCGAAAAAGAACGGTTTCATTCCTCTCCTTTCTTCTCGACATCAGCTTTCCGTCCACAGTTGAACCCACTTGCATCAGTCAACGCTACCGGGATGCAACCGCTGTTGATCATAGAATTACTGCAGAAAACTAAAGTACAGGAGATTCCAGTTTGCATTCCTAAACCAGGCCCCGTCGGCATCCTCCTGATGCAATTACAGATGTGGACAGCTGGAGTCGGAGGATGCGTGACTACGGTTCAGACTATGAGGACTCAAAGCTCTAAACAACAGACCTGTGATCATCAATGTGAGCCGCCATCAATTCATTCTGCTGAGGCTGAATTTCAACACGCACGACGTGTTGGCAGTCGTGTGTTGAAACATGCAGCGGGAGAACACACACACACACACACACACACAGAGGAAGGTATGCATGTCCCCTCACACGTCTGCATGCTAGAGCCGTGCTAGCAGTCCGGTCAGGCTGTATTTCACTAATCACCAGAAAACGTTGTTGGATTAAAAAAAAACGTTTTTGGATTTAAAACCCGACTTCCCTTTCTCCGTGTGCGTTGGCTCAAAGGAAACGTTCATGCTCACTCGGTATGATGAACGCCGCCAAGATGTTTATTGATAATGCACCAAGTGTTTTTTCAAAGTACGAGTGAATTCTACTTAACGATTGAAAAGAAAATCACTCAGGAAGTCAATCAAGTCATGATTGATGGCCACAAAGTTTTGCCACAAATTATTATAATAATAATTTAAGTTTTGGGGGGGTGGGGGTTAAACGGGAAAAGCCAATAATCTATTGGTTCTTAGTCTGAAACAATGTTACACTGCATACCTTTTTGGGTTTTGAACTCGCGGTTGGGACAAAACGAGCTGGTTCATGAAGGTGGGTTTGATGACTGAAGGCTGTAATCTAAGCAGACTGAACACCGACCCCATCATCTGTATCCACCAGGCACACGACTCCCACCACAGAAACAAGAGGACAGTGGAGGTCGCGGTGGGAACAGGGAGCATAGAAGGAGACTAGGGGAGATCGACCCTCTAGCTTCTTTCCTCATGCGTGTGTCTCCTCTTCCAGCAGAGCTGTCGGCCCACGGGACGCCTACACGTGTGATCCACGGGCGCTGCTGTCAAGACGATGAACGTCTGGTTTATCGGTCGGCTCTATTACAGAAACAATGTCGTGAGTGTCTATGTTCTCTTCCTGGCTCAGACCGTGATCAGACTAACCCCAGAGTTGAGGAACCGCATGTTCAAAACTAACTCTAACGTCTAGATTTGACACTCGGCCGTAGCAGTTGAATGAACACTGACTTTAGTTCCACCCTGATCGCCGCAGGTCACCAGGGTCGACCGATGGCGACCTGCGACCCGTCCCAACGTCAGACCCATGTGTTGAGGAAGTCCGTGAGCTCCCGACGGCGGATGGAGAAGTTCAAGAGTTCACCGGCTCGGATCGACCAGAGAAGATCAGCGCGGTCCCGATCCACCGGCGCCCGGACCTGCTGGCTCCCTGCGCCGACCTGGTGAACTGCGAGTGGCCGAGGAGCCGGGCCGCCCGGGTCCACTCCCTCCAGAAGTCCTGTCCGGAATACCCCGTCTGCCTGGTTCTCCTGCGGGGCCACGGAGAGACCGAGCGGCTGCTCGGCCACGCCCGGCTGTCCCGGGTCGTGGGTCGCGGCGGCAGCCTGTTTGTCGAGTCGGTGGTGGTGTCCCACGCGGAGCGAGGGAAAGGCTACGGCCGGACCCTGATGGAGGAGGCCGAGCGCTACGCCAGGAGCGGAGGGTTCACGCGCCTGTGCCTGACGACCCACGATAAGCAGCACTTCTACTCCCACCTCGGCTACGTGCTGTCGGTGCCGGTGCAGAACGCGGGCGCCATGGCGGTGTTCGTTCCCATGGAGATGCTTTTGAGGTTCTCCCAAATACGGAGTGAAGAAGAAGAAGAGGCGAACACACGGACCAGGATTAATGCTCAGGTACTACAAGGGGGTGCTTGTGTTGTGGGGTTACCTCCACCTTCTGGTTTACATCCTCCTCCACCACCTCCTCCATCCATCCATCCTCTACCTCCTTCCATCCCACTTCCTCCTCCTCCCTCCATCCCTCCTGCTCCACCGCCCCCTCCTCAGTCTGCAGGGCAGCTTGTAGTTCAGACTCTGACCGAAACTCCCTACAGAGACGCCAGAGGAGTCCCCATCTATTGGATGCACAAAGACATTTGACGAAGACATGGCCGGATCCACTTGGAAACTCCTCCCCGTGTGTGTGTGTGTGTGTGTGTGTGTGCGCGCGCCATCAACGGTCTCTCAGGCACAGAAAACGAGCACAAAACAGAAATGTTTTATTAAACCAAAGAAATGCAAAAAAACAACAACCTTCACCTTGGTTGCAGTTTTGGATCCACTCAACACTTGTTTCCCCTTTTTAAATAACTAGTTTACATTAAATATATATTAATGATTGTGCTTGCTGGGGAGCACCTGTGTCCGTCCTAAGAGTCAAATAGAAATGTTGGCCAGCACTGAGAAAGTGAGATGAGACGTGTAAACCTAAAGCCTCCAGGTCATATGCACTGAGAAGGGACTGTTTTGGTGAGGAAGGAAGCAGTTTTGAAATGAACAATATTTACATATTGGTAGATACTGTGAGGGGAGGAGTTTTGTCTGTAGGGAATGAAAAGAGCTGTGATTGGGACACGGATTACGTGTGTGTGGATGTACAGGTTAAAGGTGAAAGCTCAGTAAAGGTCATTTGAAAAAGAAAAAACTATTTTTGGCTCATCTGAACAACCCAACCAAACATTACTTTTGCCCTTTGAGCAGCTCTGCCCAAATCCGGTCTATATCTGCTGCTAATAAATGATGACAAAACGTATTAAAGTTCTAAAGACCTGTTTTATATCGAAGAGACTGATCTTATAAAGCGTTTAAATCATGAAAGATTGTGAATAAAGAGATTTTTTTTTTGAAAACGCGTTCATTTGTCTTTGTTTTTCCATGTCCTGTCGGGATTTTAATATTAAAATAAACGCTTAAAATTAAGTATTCGATTTTCCCTGACCGTTCACTAGGCCAAGATGCTCCTCATCAATAAATGCCCCTCCCACTTTCTCCCCTGTCAGGAAGGACAGGACCCGTGAGTGGGTGAGCAGCCATGGTTCTGTCACACCTCTCTCTCCCCTTCCTCCTCTTCCTCTCTCCCCTCTCCTGCACCTCTCTGTCGCCAACCTCCCCCCATGGAGTCGTCCTCCCCCAGGCCCCTCCCATCCTGCAGGACCAACCCTTCGTTGTGGTGTGGAACATGCCCACAGCCCGCTGTCACCAGCGCTACAACGTCCATCTGGATTTGGGCCGCTTTGATATCGTGGAGAACCGACAGCAGCGCTTCCAGGGGCAGGTGAACCGAAACGAGGCTGAACGCTTTGGTGCTGCAGAGTTTGGTGGAGACGTATCGTATAAAAACACGTGATCAGTGCTTGCATATACATTTGGGTATCTGGAGTTTACACAAACTGTGAAATAAGTCTCCCCTTCCTACGGCACACACAGGCTCATTAGATAACACCGGCTCCATCTGAGTACCTCCACCCAAGGCTTGAGAAATATACCTTGGCTAGCAGAGCAGACTGGGGTTTTCTTTTCACTTTAAGTTTGAAGTGGAAATTATTTTACTTTTTTAACATTAAAGCACATGTTCTAGTATAAACTCAAACTATAAGTATCAACCATGGAAATTATGCATATGTCCCCTTTAAAACTTCCAGAAAATGACCATCTTCTACCGGGACCGCCTGGGGAAATATCCCTACCTCTCACGAGACGGCAGGAAGGTAAACGGGGGGGTACCGCAGCTCGGCGACCTCTCTGCCCACCTTTCTCTCGCAATGGCGCAGATGTCCGGTTTGCTGCAGCCAAACTTCACCGGTGTAGCTGTTATCGACTGGGAAGAGTGGCGGCCGTTGTGGGAGAGAAACTTTGGAACCAAGATGGAGTACCGGAGGCAGTCCAAGCTGCTGGTGAGACAGGAGAGGCCGGATTTGTCAGAGAAGGCAACGGTGACGATGGCAAGGCGAACGTTTGAGGAGAGTGCTCAAAGGTTCATGGAGGAGACGCTGCAGTCGGCAGTCAGCGTTCACCCCAAGGGATTCTGGGGATTTTACGGTTTTCCTGAATGCTTTAATAAGCAGAAGAGAAAGACAGGTAGGACAAACAATGAGCAGCTTGGTTGACGGGTCCTGACCGCCATTCCATCTACATATCTCTTTTAAGTTTACATTTTTATAAATTGTTTTGCAATTCCTGAACATAACGTTTAAGTGTATAACCGCTGATGAAAACTGAACCTGTGTCACATGTGTGGTCAGATAAAAGCTACACCGGATGCTGCCAGCGGGGGACCAAGGACCAAAATGGCCACCTGTCCTGGCTCTGGCGTCAGTCCACTGCTCTCTATCCCAGCGTCTACCTGCCGCAAAGGCTGTCAGGATCTGGGGATGCAGCGCT
Organism: Cyclopterus lumpus; assembly: GCF_009769545.1. Taxonomy (NCBI): domain Eukaryota; kingdom Metazoa; phylum Chordata; class Actinopteri; order Perciformes; family Cyclopteridae; genus Cyclopterus; species Cyclopterus lumpus. Next base: position 8,486,144 of record NC_046972.1, read on the forward strand.
GATGGTCAGGTACAGGAAACTGGAAAACGTGAAGATTGGTTCGCCCATGTCAAACCGCTTACCGTCTTAAACCTCCATTAAATGTCCGTCAACCAAATACGCTGCACGCGCGAGTTAAAGGTGCTACTGATGGACGTTCGTCATTCATTCTTCACTCAGACACAGACTGCTGGAGGCTTTGAGGGTGGCGTCCCTTTGGCACCATGGCAACAACACCAGACATGCCACGCCAGTCCTTCCCTATGCCAGGCTAGCGTTCACGCACTCTCTCACCTTTCTTAACAAGGTTGGATTTGTTGCAACTCGTAAAATCGTGCACACTAAAGCACACACACATACCAATTGCCGTGTGTGTGTGTGTGTGTGTGTGTGTGTGTGTGTGCAGACAGACCTGGTGCACACATTGGGGGAGAGTGCGGCGCTTGGAGCTGCTGGCGTTGTGCTGTGGGGAGAGCTGAAGTTTGCCAAATCCAAGGTCAGCAGTGTGTGTGTGTGTGTGTGTGTGTGTGTGTGTGTGTGTGTGTGTGTGTGTGTAACCCTCTCCACTTCTCCCACCACCCAGCATCAGTGCGGCCTCCTCAGGGACTACATACACACTGTCCTGGGTCCCTTCGTCCAATCACTGAGGTCCGACATGAAGCGCTGCAGCCTCCAACTTTGCCACGGCAACGGCCGCTGCGCCAGACGAAACCCCGGCTCTAGTCGCATGGTCGCCTCAAGTCCAGCCACGACCTCTGACTCCAATGAAATCAACAATGGCTCCTTCAACGGCAAACATGTTCACAACCACTTCTTGTGTCGGTGCTACCCGGGCTGGAACGGGCAAGAATGTCAAGAGGAAGAAGACGAAAATGTAAAGTCGTAATGTACAAATTAATTAAAACAAATGTGCATTTGTGAATGTTTAATTTGCGTAATAAAAAAAAGGGTGAATTTCAGCACAAAAAAACATAATACAAAAATATGAATGGTAATTGGATTTTAATTATTTTTGACTGTGTGTTGTTACACATGTTATTTTCTCAGTGATGCACAATGTCCGACACAAACTAGTAACATCTTTGTGGCAGCACTTTAAAGTTACTCATCATTATGGGCAATAATGCTGAATCATGAGTTCGCTAAATACTTTAGATGCGTATTATTTAATGTAATGTTATGAGATATGCTCCTTTTCCTACAGATACCGGGGCAGGAGAGAGTGGAACTGTTTTTAAATGGTTTCATCAGCTCCCAGTTTGAAACACAGACAATATTAATTGGACAATTGGAAACCACAGGTTTCTGGGCATATTATGTCCCTCTTCTCATGGCTGTCAGGTTGAGTCTCAGTGCCTGCAGTTCCTGGATCAGCAGTGACAGCTGTGTGGCTGCAACCTCTTTCTCCTTCACTGCCTCAGTCAACGTCCGGACTGCGCCGCCCTGCTGGACTGGAGGCAAAAAGCCAAACTGTCACAATACAAAATATCCAGGAAATATCATGGGGAACAAATAAAAACGAATGAATATGGTATCTCACCCAAAAAGTAGAAGATGAGTAACACTGTTAGCAGAAGCAGAGTGATGATAGCACAGCCCATGGCATAGGCATGTGATGAACTGGGAGTGAACATATCCTGTAGACGACTCTGCCATTTGCTGCTGACCGGACGGCCTCTTTGATTGACAGTTGTCATGTCACTTGTGTAGAGGTTCCCATTGGAGGAGGGGGAGTAAGGAGGACGAGGAGGCCTAGTCCCTGAAATCATCGATAAATAGATCACTGTCAGTGGGTTCGTACTTTTGAAGCTGGTTCGAAGTGTACGTTGACCTTCTCAGCGCTCTCTTTGGGGTCCTGTGTGGCTGCGTTTGGGGTGTATGTGTGTGTACCTTTTGTAGGTGTCTACAGTGTGTATGTGTGTGTACCTTTTGTAGGTGTCTACAGCGTGTGTGTGTACCTTTGTAAGTGTCTACAGTGTGTGTGTACCTTTGTAAGTGTCTACAGTGTGTGTGTGTACCTTTGTAAGTGTCTTCCGTTTGTGTGTGTACCTTTGTAGCTCTATTCAGTGTGTGTGTGTGTATCTATGTAGCTGTCTTCAGTTTGTGTGTGTACATGTGTAGGTGTCTTCAGTGTGTGTGTGTACCTTTGTAAGTGTCTTCAGTGTGTGTGTGTACCTTTGTGGCTGCATTGGTGGCATATGTGTATCTTTGTGTCTGCATTTGAGGTGTGGATGTGTGTGTGCGCCTTTGTGTCTGTGTTTAGATTGTCTGTGTGTATCTTTGTGTCTGTGTTCAGAGTGAGTGTGTATATCCGTGGCTGCATTTGAGGCTTGTGTGTCACTCTTTGTCTGTGTTCATAGTTTGTAAATACCTTTGTGGCTGCGTTCAGGGTGTGTGTGTGTGTGTGTGTGTGTGTACACCTCTGTGGCTGTGTTCAGGGTGTGTGTATACCTCTGTGGTTGAGTTTGGTGTGTGTGTGCGTGTGTGTACCTTTGTGGCTGCATTCGGGGTGTGTGTGTGTGTGTGTGTGTGTGCGTACCTTTGTGGCTGCGTTTGGGAGTGTGTGTGTGTACCTTTGTGGCTGAGTTCGGGGTGTGTGTGTGTGTGCGTGCGTGTGTGTACCTTTGTGGCTGCATTTGGGAGTGTGTGTGTGTACCTTTGTGGCTGAGTTCGGGGTGTGTTCGGTGGAGATCGTTGATAGAATCCACAGAATGAAGCTCGATCTCGGTGAGATCTCTGTCGCTGACCCGGTAGAACTGAGGGGTGGTCTGGGAGGACGGAGGCCTCGACATGTCTCCTCCTCTTGAGGGATGGACAGAAGGTTCAAGATGGCACTCCACTAGTCAACAACTTATTTCCAGGGAATATATCTGGAAGCTATGTAGTCTTCTTAAAGTGTGCCATGCAGCTTTCCACAGTATTCGGCCATGAGAGGCAACACCTTAAAAAAAGAAAGCAAAACATCCACTAAGATGGTGCGTGAGGGAATTGGGCTCTGAATAACTTCCCTGGCTTTTGACTTTGGGATATTTTGGTTTGGAATCTCATTATATAACATTATTTTTGAGGTTAGTGCTACTTTTAATTTGTAGCCCTTCTGGCTTACTTCATAGTAGACACATGCAGCAGCTACTGCTGATGCTCTTTGTCGGCATTTACACAAGATTACGACGGGTTGGTTCTGAAAGTGGAAGAGAAAAGAGGACGAGAATTAAAGGTTATTATGTTGTTCAAATAAACATTGAGCAGTGTATCTCACGCATGGAAGGACGTATCATGTGAGAGTGAAACGGATCAACTTGGTTTCTATTTGAAGACAAAACTAAACAAATATTTGAATAGTTGATTTATCAGACCTATTAATGGAGCTGGTGATCAAATCCATAAAGGCACAATATTGCTGGAATTTGACTCAAGGACCAAAGGACAACGATTACCTGAATAAATGAGTGGATGATTAACCGCCCGACTACCTGCTTCCCCTCACTGTGCTCAAGACACTGTGGAGCCGAACCAGATCAGTTTTTTGGGCGATAAGATAGTCTAAAAAATACTATTCTTCTCGTCCCACTTACCGTCTGTCTCCACGAAATATGAGCTGTGTTGGCTTTTATTTTCTGCTTGTTTATTCCTGTCAATCTGTCGTTCTTCTTGTTCACCCAGTCTCCTCACACTCAGACGGCCATTTACCGAAACATGTGTCGGCACCCACGGGAGCAGCAATGAGATACATTGAATATCCACAGAGTGACGAAAGTTATCCAAAGGAACTCAAATGAAGTAAAGTCCTTGATGGATGAAGGCAAACGGGAACCTCATGAGTGTGTGTGTGTGTGTGTGTGTGTGTGTGCGTGTGTTTGTGTGTGCGTGTGTCACTGAGCAACTATGGGACGCCCGAGTGCCACCCCCTCCTACTAAGTATGTCTGGTTGTGTCCATGTTCTGATTTAGCTGCCCTGCTAGAGAGGTAGAGCGAGCTAGAGACATGTAGTGAGAGAGAGAGTCTCCTCAGCCCTATTACCCCTCCAAACATGCTCACACACACGCGCCCAACCCTGCTGGCCCTCCAGGCCTAAAATAGCAGCAGGAATGGGGGTATTATTAGTTTCTCAGGCCAAAGGATGACTCAGTGATCTAGATGGAGGGCATGCTGGGGTACAAAGAGATAAACACACACACACACACACAAATATCATTGGGTACACAGGTACAGGTGGGCAACTTTATCAGACCAAATAAACCTGAGATTACATTTTGATTTCCATAGGATCTAAATATACGTTAATAGCAATTGAAATATGTACAATAAGCATAATGAAGACTTGTGACAATTGAATAATAAACAAAAATGCTGCTGACGTAGATAAAAGGGTGTAAAGTCTGCACAGAACAACATGGAGAGATCTCTAAAAAAACAATGAAAAAAACAACAATAAAAAAGCAACAGATATTTGTGAGGATCCTGTTGGCCATTTAAAACCCTCCACCATGTTTCCTTTCACTACTCACTTTTGAATGAAGATAATATGTGTGCAAAAATATGTGCATTTTTTATGGTGTAAATTAGCAATTGTGCTGGGAAAAAAATGAATTAGTTAGTTCTCAGTTTGTTTCTCATGGACCAATGAGCTCCCTCCGTTGTTCCCTATGTGCAAAGTGCTTTGGGCCTACCGATGTTGTGCACTACCCATGTGCCATTATTTGGTGCTGAATCATCATATGTGGTCCAGACTATCATTAGACCACATATGCAAAACTGGTCAATTGTTTTGGGCCGAGGTCGACCACGTTTGACCATCATAAGCGGCATTAATATCTGTGTAGCTGTCTAGCAACACAAAGCAATACGTTTAAAAAATAGTACTTTCAATTAACAAACCATAAATGTTATGCAATTATGGGATCCACTTTAGAGAATCCAGCTTTAAAAAAAAAAAATACTATACTATTATACTATTAATAAGGCTCTTAATAATCCATAGAATGTTATCCGTGGTCAAAATGCATTATGTTATGACTAAGGGGAATTGAGCCTAAAACCAATCATTAATTCTTTATTATCTTAGATGAGGCAACTTTGAACTCCTGCAGGTCAAACTCATCAACTACATATCCCACAAGTCTTTGCTCCTTTCTCCAATCGCCACCCGCTTCGCGTGTTTTTGCCAGAACGGGAGCGGCAGGAGTCCGAAGAGTTTGGCGGAACAAGCGGACCGAGAGACCCGTGAGACCCGAGAGACCCGTGAGACCCGAGAGACCCGTGAGACCGCTCCGCGTGTGAGACCTCAGCGGGGACTCGGGAGGCACGATGTGGGCTCGGCTGCTGCTCGGCGTCGGGGGCTCGGGGCTCGGGCTGCGGGCTTCCAGGGACGGTTTGCTGCGGCTGGCCGGTGCTGGATGTGCGGGGAAGCGGCAGGCTTCAAACGGAGAAGTAAGTGCACCGCGACATGCACGCGCTCCAACTTGGCCAACGTGCGCGTGCATGTGTTCTGAGTCAAATAGGACCCTTGTTGGACACAGTGGTGCAAGGTGTTACTGCTGCCTGCTTCGTCTTATCTTATAAAGGCCTGTGATCATTGTTGGTTATCGATTTAGTATAAGCTTTATGCCAGATTTTTAAATTGTATTTCCTGGATCATGAACTCAAAGTTGTTTTTATGATGCAGTGGATGTTTGTGGAGTTGATGATGGAGCTGTCACATTTGAACGCCACTGCTTTCCTTGTGTTGGTGTGACAGCCTTACTCACTGTCATGACATCAGTGTGTCACAGCAGCGGTTAGTTCATGCGGACGTAATGTGCATCTGTCCCAGCAGACTGCCTCCCTCCCTCCCTCTGTGTGCTTCACTTCACTGGGATGCACAACATGGATTCTCTTATTAAAACCACGAGTGACTGACTGACTCCACCGTGCTGTGAGCGCTGTCTCTGCTTCCTAAATGTGTGACCTGACCCACAGTCATTCAGTAATGCTCATTCATTTCCTTCAGACTGCACTCACTGATGAGGATATCAATGACATGAACAGTTCTTCATTGTATATCCTGTTTCTAAATCCTCAGTCAGCACAGGGTTATCTTTTGAGTGTTGCACAAGGCAAAAGGGGGTAAAAAGACTAAAGTCCCACTCTTAACCATGAGACGAGCTGTAATCTATAGTTAATTAATTGTAGGTGTGTGTGTGTGTGTGTGTGTGTGTGTGTGTGTGTGTATGAGCACACATTACAACCACCTCTCCTTTGTTCATTCAAATTAACAGCTGACTTTGGACTTGAACAGTTTAGTCAAATAAGAATGTACACACACACTGTGCACTTCTGCTGTGCAGATAAGCCCCCCCCCCCTCCCCCCCTCCATTGTCGGGTCCGCAGGTCAGAAGTCAGGGCAGAAAGAACAGAGCACGGGGCGTAGAAACAACCGACCCGTCATGCTGCCATTTGACAAGTGTGTGCTTCCTCTTTGGAATGGGATGCAATATGTTCAAGTGGTTGTTATTACATTGAAAAATACCACACGGCCAATTAAATACTAACTAACTGCATTATTTGTTTTTCATTTAGTAGTATAACCAATACATCAAAATGTATGTACTGCATTGTACACACGCTTCTAATTTCCGATTCACCCCGTAATAGCGTTTCACTTCCCCCAGGCCGCCTCGAAGAAGACTCCGCTGTTTGACTTCCACAGGGAGCGGGGGGGCAGGATGGTGGACTTTGCAGGATGGAGCATGCCTGTCCAGTACAAAGACAGTCACATCGCCTCGCACATGCACACCAGAGAGCACTGCTCCATCTTTGACGTCAGCCACATGCTGCAGGTGAGATCAGCAGCAAATACACACAGTACACTTCTGAACCATTACCTCCTGTAAACGGATACACACATAAGACACACACAAACTCGCCATTGCACATCGTCATGGTAAAATACAGCTGATCCACAAAGCAACCCGCCAGAAAAAGAAAAATCCCATTGCTGTATTTTGAATATATCCTTTTGCTTTTTTCCCTTCTTCTTCTTCTTCTTCTTCTTCTTCTTCTTCTTCTTCTTCTGTCAGTCCAAAGTCCACGGCAAAGACAGGGTGAAGTTCATGGAGTCTCTCGTCGTTGCAGATATTGCAGAACTCAAGGACAACCAAGTGAGATGAAGGATTGTTTCATGTTCAACCGACAATAACACTTCTTTTTGTCCACTTGTACAGACACAACCTTTTAAGTTGGTATGTGGGTAACAGTATATATGGACACATTAGCAATGCATTTGGAGTGCTTACGACCACCTGACACTGTACAGTGGGTGTTTCTTGCAAAGCTAACACATCCCCCCCCCACCCCCCCCCAGGGTACGTTGTCCCTCTTCACCACTGAGAAAGGAGGGATTATTGATGACCTCATTGTCACAAAGACTGACCAGGGCTACCTCTACGTCGTCTCCAACGCTGGCTGCGCCGACAAGGACTCGGCGCATATGAAGGTAAACGTGTGTGTGTGTTTGTGTGTGTGCAGACAGACAGGTCGGGGGGGGTGGTAGACTGATAGCACGTGTCTTTAACGTGTGTGTGTGTGCGTGTTGTGCTCGCAGGCCAGACTGGCAGAGTTCAAAGCTGCAGGCTTTGATGTGGATCTGGAGTTCCTTGATGAGGCGCTGATCGCTCTGCAAGGTAAAACATTCCTCCTTACTTCATTCCTTTCCGCCAACCTAGAAAAGAAGGAGCCAGTAGTATTCTTCATCTTTGTTATCAATAAATAACCAGCCATCAAAGAGTTGGTGTTATTTTATCATATTCAGGGGATCTAACTTTCTCGATGATGTTTCATATTACTGCCAGGAGGTGGCGCTAATTGCCAAACTGGACATGCTTAATAAGTCTGGACCTTTTATAACTGTACTCCATTGCGTCACAATGACTCCGTGACCCTTCCTTCTTTTAGATATCCCTTGCCTCTACCTTGATTTCACGACTATTTGATTCCTCTCTTTCACAGTATTTTGTTAATTGCTATTTTTTCTGTCTATTTGAGCTCCTCTGTTTCGGACTGTCGTCAGGTCCATCCATGGCTCAGGTGCTCCAGGAGGGGCTAAAAGAGGACCTCACCAAGCTGACCTTCATGACCTCCAACTTGGCCAATGTGTTTGGTATTCCTGGCTGCAGGGTCACTCGCTGTGGATATACCGGAGAAGACGGGGTGGAGGTCAGCATCTCCCACTCGTTCTTTCTCTTTGCTTCCTTTCTATACCCACTCTGCTGGGCCTCTGTAGATATCAGGATGGGTGTGGGTGGATCTCTCCATGTCTAACAGAGGGAATGTGGGAGTTTGTTTCTCTTTGTCTAATTTTTTTCCTTTCACATAACTCATCTTTCCCTCAGTGCTGAGACTCATTTGAACTCACTCTGTGTTTTTATTCCATGACACACACTATGTCATGACTTGTAATTATACTCTGTTTAAGAAAAATATATCTAATGGAAAAAAGGCCTTCCTCGCTGCAACACTGGACTTATTGTCTTAGTGTTTTTATTGAAATATTGGCGCGTTAAAATGCTGTTTCCAGTTAAAACTCCTTGGATGGAGACCCGTCTCTCCAATCTGTCTGTGTCTCTTGTGCTCCAGATCTCCGTCCCCCAGTCCAGAGTGGTGGAGCTGACGGAGAAGCTGCTGGTTAACGGGGAGGTGAAGCTGGCCGGTTTGGGCGCCAGGGACAGTCTACGGCTGGAGGCGGGGCTTTGTCTCTATGGAAACGACATCGATGAGACCACCACGCCTGTGGAGGGCAGCCTCGTCTGGACCATAGGAAAGGCTTCGGTGTTCACTACAAAATATTTGCATTCATTGTTTGTTTTTTTCTGACCAGATTTCTTTTTGAAGAAGGTTGTGGTGGAACCAGTGATTTTTAAAACCCGTCAATCTTTTCAGCTACATCGGGACTCTTTTTGTGAAGCAGACCGTTGGATTAGATTTTCCCTTCCGTGTACTCAATTTGTCTGCTTACGCGCAGGAAAGCGTCGGCGTCAGACCAAAGACTTTCCCGGCGCTGACGTCATTGTACCTCAGATCAAAGCCAAGACGGCCAGGAAGAGAGTCGGCCTGGTGTCTACCGGCCCCCCCGTCAGGCAACACACACCCATACTCAGCCCCGATGGAAAGGTCATAGGTCAGCAAACACGGTGGAAGTAGTTTACACAACGGTATCATTTCATTCAAAAGAGTGGCGCCACACCGGTGCTGCTAGTAGTAGCCGTGAAATAAAATGAACAGTTGAGTTCAGTTAAAACCTTAAGTTAAGACTTTTTTTTAAATAACACACAACGCCATCACTGACACAAAAAAAGAGTCAATATTAAAGCCACATTTTGTTGAATCTTTACATGCATTGTTGTTTGTGTTATGGTACTGCCACTGGGGGTCGCAAATTTCAAACTCCACACACATTCTTTTTCTTGGAAATATTCAGTTTAGTTTGACATCATACAAAATGTGCCATGTCAATGTAATTCATATCAATTCTAGTCATAATTTTTTGTGACATTTTCAAATGTTATTTTGCATGCATAAGCCAAATTGTAAGTGGAATAGTGGTGGCATGAATTAATGAAATAATGCATTGTGTAAGCAGCCAAAGATTGAGTGGATTAACAAGTCTGTGTGTTGCTCAGGAAGTCAATCTGAACCAGAGTGGAGGACCAACTTTCTACCAAATGTTTCTACTCTGGCTCGCTGGCTTTTATATTATCTGAAGATGTGGCCAGAAAGGGATTCAGACAGAAAATGTCCAAAAGTATGACCTTTTCTCTGCTTTTTTATTTAGGTGAAGTGACTAGCGGCTGCCCGTCTCCCTGCCTAAAAAAGAATGTTGCCATGGGTTACGTGGATGCAGCATTCGCTAAAAATGGAACAGCCATCCAGGTCGAGGTCAGGAAAAAAGCAGTGCCCGCCTCCGTCAGCAAGATGCCCTTTGTACCCACCAACTACTATTTTGGATAGGAGGGACACACACACACACACATACACATGCACATACTCACACTGGACCATTCCTGCCCCTCTGTCCCATACATCGCTGCCCCCTTCCGTTTACCTCCAGCAACGCAACACCAGCGTGAAGACTGAACGTCTTCATTGACGAGTCCTCTGAGAGGAAATAATCCAAAAATGCTAAACTATACTATACGATACAGAATGTGTCTCGGTCAGATGTGATCAGACACTTTCCTTGTGTAGCAGATGAAATGCTTAGCAGTTTGCCTTTGAGACACTAAAGCAGAGATACAACGTTCCACAGTGTAAACTGAATGGTGATTTGAGGACAACAGGACCTCACATGTAATAACACATTTCAATCAGCAGGGGGACACCCTGCGAGCAGCTCGTATGCTACCTGTGTGGTTTCCCATAGGGATGCATGCACATGAAATTAATTCCATGCAGTATTGTGGCGTCTGAGAATGCATGTATGACGTTATGGGCTTAAACGCTCTGTTAACACAATCCGTAGACCAATTTCTTCTCTTTTTTTTCTTGTAATGTTTTATAAGCGGACGGCAGCGTGTTAAAGTGATTAAAGTAAGAACAGAACCACTGAGATGGATCCATTAGACACAATAATTGAATTAACTTTTTGTTGGAGTAAATAGGTTTTGCTAATGAAACATGACATTGTTTACTTTGTTACCGCTGGACCAAAACTACGAGATTCCAAATGGTTCTTCTGATGTCAAATGCATGTCTGCATTTTGCCGCGGCCTTTTAAATCCCACAGAGCCAACTTTCTATTCATGTTATTGTTAAGTCATAAACAACACAAAACTCCTATCTAAAATGTGCCAATTAACACAAACCAGTTCAGTTTGTGAAAGTGACATATTTGTTTTAATCAGGAGTTCTTGTTTGAAGGGAAATGGAGGGAGTTGTAGTTCCCTCTGTTGATTTGGTCATAAACCTTTTTATATCAAATAAAACCTTTTTTATTTTATCTGAACCTAAAGTAGAAGTTTACGCTACATGTGGCACAATGATATCCTAACTTGGCATAATGATATCCTAACTTGAAAACAATGTTTTTATATTTTTGAAATGTAATTTCATTGTCTTTGGACTTTCTGTGGAGCTCTGAATGTTTTTTTTGGTCAAACATAATAACATACTTAATATAAAAATACTACTACTGATTTATACATTTGTTTTTGTCAGTTGTCTTTAAGGCGCACTGTTGATTTTAATATTTAATTTAATTTTCATGTAAACATTTTGCATAACACTGTTTATTTGAATATAAAATGTCTTCTGTCTATTAAAGACACTTTCATTTACAATTTATTGTGACCCAGAACATTTTGTACTGAAATGGACTCTCATTTGAAAAAAAAAAAAGAGAGACTTATTCACATTACTGTGATCAGTCAGCCCAGCAAATAATTGGCCCAGGGATATGGAACAGGATTAGGGTCTGGAGTGTCTCATGAATTGCCTCACAATCGTGACTTTCCCAAAAATCAAATTGTGGCATACATGGGTTTGGGTAGAGCAATGAACGCCCCAAAACACTCTGAATTCAGACTTATTGTCAGTGTTCTGATTTTGTGATTTATTTTTTTATTATTGTTACCAGTGGTTTGGTAGCAAAGACTGTGAGAACACACACAGCGCCACACTGTTAATTCCAGGGCCGTTTTCTTGCTGTACCTCACTGATAAGACCTGCAGTGAGGGAAGATGTTCAGAGATCGCAAAAAAAAAAAAAAAACTGCTTATTTCGATGTAATTGAGATCTGTAGTGAATTTATGTGCAGTGGGAAAGTGGGTAGGTCTGTGTTTGCTTCTGCCCTCAGATGCCTTGGTACCAAATTGTAGACTTTAGGTTCAATAAATCTCAAATGACCTCCACCGAATTTATTTACTTTTTTTGTTTATATTCATTCTACGTCTATCTCCCTTTATTTAAAAGCACTTTAAGCTGCGTTGCTTGTGTAAAAGGCACTTTACTAAAAAGTTATTATTATAATTGATCTCAAAGTGTTGTTTTATTTCAGTGATTTCACCATTGTTTTTCTTTAACATTTCAACAGACTTCTGTCTGATCACTATATTTACTTCCGACCCATCCTTTAGAATAAGATGAGATTAATCACTGAATTCGCCCAGAAACCAGAACGTTGTTGGTTTCGACACCGGAAACGGGGGATGCTAGCTAAACTAAACTGGCAACCCCGGCTGCTGGTCGGATCAACAAGAGGAAGATGGTAGGCTTGGCGACAGCAACGTGCTCGAAACCCCGTCCCAAACACTTTGGACATTATTCCCTATCGCAACCGGGTATTAGATACCGACTACCGGGGGACAACCACAGGTAATACAGTGTCAACGCCGTGGAAGAGAGTGGACTTTTTACTCCGCCAAAAACTCTTTGATCCGGCACTGAATCAAACGGGGAGTTGCCGAGAAGCTGCTCGGTGGTTGGAGCTCGTGAAGGACGCTAGCCGCCGTTAGCCGGAGTGTCAACACAACGCGTGCGAGAGGGTGTAATTTGGTGAGCTTTCAACCGGGCTGTCGGGACGAGCCACGGAGAGCAGCCCGGACCCCTGCGCCGCCGCCCCGGTGTGACTGGAAGCGGACTAACGCTAACCACCTCGAGCTAACCGCCGCCTCGTGTTGTTGTGAACTGTGGCTCGACGCGCTGCTCGACATGCCACGGAGGAAAAAAGGGAAGCGTGGCTCCAGCAAGCCGGGTAAGAGCAGCAGTGACACCCGCGCGGACTCACCAGCCGGTCCGCGGAAAGAAGTACCCGCTGCACGTCAAAGCAGTGTGGACGCGAGCTGCACGTGAGCAGTGTGGGTCTCTCTCCCACGTGGCGGAATTAAACCCGCGATGCCGTCCCTGCGCGTGGCCCCGCTTCACTCCAGCTGCTTGGCTCTCACGGGTCTCCAGACTCCGATGTTAAACAGACACAACCGCGATGCTGCGAAAGCGCTGCGGTCGGTCTGCGTTGTGTTTGTGACACTTGTGTCGAAGCTACTCGCTTTAAGGTCACTGAGTTTATTATATATCTCTTAAATGCAGAAGAATGGAAGAAAAGGGTGCTTCGTCCACGGTTAACCGGTGATTCTTCTCGCTACCGAGGCCCTGATTGGCTAAAGCTACACTTGCCGGGTTAAGGTTAACCGCACGCTTATTTTTAGCAACCATGTGCCACTTTGGAAGAGGTAACTTTGGAGAAACTTGTGTTGGAGAGGAGCAACATGTGCAACAGCAACAACTAACGGGGGTCTTTCAGTGCATTAATGTGCACACCATTCGGGTTCGTTTACGTGCAGCTCAACGTGTGTACATTAGTGGTGCGGACACAGGGCGTTACAGCTGTGGGTGTTTTTAAGGCTCACGTTGTATGTAGTGACGTCATCCGGGAGGCGCACACGTGCCAGCCTCGAAATACACGCACATATAGGGTTTGAGAGATGTATAGAGTTCGTCTAATGGCGCTCCAGATTAAAAATAGAGACTCTACGGGGAAATATAGACGCTGACTAAGATGAACAGTATTTCCACATGTGTCAATTTGTATGATGATTTTTAATTCAAGGCTTCTGAGCGGTGCAGTATTGTGAATCAGTATTTTGTAATGCAAAGTTCCAGGAAAGCGGTGCTCACTTCTGATGTTTTTCTATCCCATCATGGTCATTCATGCATTTATTTTACCCATCTTTCCATTCATCCATTCGTTAATTTATTCACCCATTCGTTCATCCGTTCTTGCTCCAATCTGTACACCCTTTACCCATCCATTCATCCCTCCGGCCATACGTCATCTCCAGGCTCTCTTCGTCAAGAGGTTCTTCAGCTGTCGACTAAAGCCTCGCTGAAAGGTAACTCCTCTGACGCTCGACCCCCTGACCCCAGCTTTGTTTCTAACGTAAGGCTTCTCCCGAAGCTCCTGAGCCTCACTACAGTGCATGCAGTGAAACCCGCCAGCCTCATGCTTAAACCCACCGTGCTATTTCTCCAGCTGCACCTGCTCCTCATACATTTCTTACCCAGGCTGCTTACTGTATTAACTGACTGGTTGACTTTCCCACAGCCTTGTTGTGTTTTTTATTTGGCAGCATATTGGTCAAATTACTTAATTGTTTGCGTTTCTTCAGTCGTGCCTGAACACCGCGAGTTGACGCTCTTCACCATTCCTCTTTTGATGGCTGTTTAAAACACAAACGGCACGTGGCTGTAAAGAAAGTTTACCTGCATCCGACCTTCTCATCAAGTTGTTCACTTAATACTGGCTGCTATCACCGTGTCTTGCATCATCACTGTATACTTTGCCTAAATCCGAGTGCACGCATTGCACCATTGTGGTTTAAATCTTTCCGATCACACAAACATATTTTTCTCTCATTTGCTGGAACCAAAAGTTTGGATTCATGCAGTCGTTGCTTCCTCCAGTGCCTCGGTTCTCTCTCTCATATGTGTATATCATGCCAGTGTAACATTCTTGACACTGTTTTCAAATAACCTCACTGCACGAGAAACTGAGGAGTTAGTCGGGCTTATTTTGTAATTGTGTTGTCATTATTCGTTGTGGCTTTCCCATCCCACATTGCCTTACAGCTGCCCTGTGTTTATTTGTTTTTAACACGTGTACAAGTGATGTTTCATCGGTTGATTAAGAGTTAAAATCTGCACGTTTCCACAAATCTCTACAGATTACAAATTGGGCAGAATCTTTAGGAAGAGGATCTGCTGACGGACACATCAGATGTCCAAGCCAAAGGGGGGAGTTGGAGCTAGTCACCTGGCCAATGGCCATGACCTTGTAGTACAAGCTGGAAGACTTCACAGATTAATTTAGTCTTCCAGCTTCTGATGTGTCCGTCAGCAGATCCTCGGGCACTGACAGCTGGAGCTATTTGAGTGATGCTTATGAAAGCGTGTGCGTGCGCGTGTGGCTTTTAAAGTAACCTGCTCTGTGGCCGGTGGGTCAAGGATGTTGTCTGTGAAATAAGTCACTGATACGGTGTGTTATCTCATCTGTGAGCGGTAGCTATGTGAAAGAGAGGCTGCAGGAATATTACATAAGGAAGGCAGGGCTGCATTCAGGGTTTATCCTTTAGAAAAGGAATAGCTGGAATTGTCACGAGGTCAGCCAGTTCAGAAGCATACGCTCACTTGCACACCTGGTTTTCCAACTGACTGTAATATACTGACGTGAATGACAAGGTAGTTATTAATTAGACCACAACCTGCAAAGGTTGTCATTACAGTACAGTTTTGGCATTTATTTAATTACCCAGCTACTATCCAGTGAGCTCATTTGTAAAATATTTCAAAAGCAGCAGCAAACAAGTAAGATGGGATGGGAATGGGGCTAAAGCTACGTTGTTCAAACGGGTGTAATTGATTTTTACTGCCACTGTTTTTCTCGCAATAGCAATTTCAGAAAAATGGAGAAGTGCCTTTTTAAATGATGGCGTGATACATTGTGGTCAATTAGTCACACATTCATCTGCATTTACCGTGTGGCTGAATCACTTTTGCAATTAAAAGAACAACCAGAATAGTAAGTTGGACAACAGCGTTACAAGTTGGTCTTCTTCATTTACACATTGTGAGCTCAAATAGTAAGAATCAATAATGGTCTGTCTTCCAGTTACTCAATTAGCTGCTTTTGAGTTCTTCTCTGGGCACAGGTGGACTTAGCTGAATGAAATCAGACAAAATGTCGCAAGTTGTCATATGTACGTAATATTTGGGCATTGAGTCTGTTCCTATTGTAGGTAGTCTGATTAATAATATAATGTATCCTTTATTAATCCCACAGTGGGGAAATTCTTCTCTGCATTTGACCCATCCTTGGTTATTAAGGTGCAGTGGGCTGCAGTGAAGCGCCCGGGGAGCAACTCGGGGTTCAGTGTCTTGCTCAAGGACACTTCAACATGTAACTTTGGGGATCGAACCGGGTACCTTGTGGTTACGGGACGACCACTCTCGCAGATAAAGTAACTACAAGTTCCATGTGGCATTGCTGCAACACTAAAAGTGACCCTGACTGTCCTGGTTGACATGAACATGAACACACAGTTGCATGCTGACCATTCTGAATTGTCCACACTGAATGAATGAGTGAGTGAATGGCCCCTCTGGTCTCCAGTAATCCAACCCACAGTAGAAAGTCCTGAGCCAGCAGGACCCTCAGGCTTAGCTTAGCCTGCCTGGCTCGACCTCAGTGTAACTGACTCACTCCGTCTACTTACACACAGGGCGGAGCTGTGTGGGAACAATAAAACACAAATTACCGCCTCGCGTCATTATGCCCTGATTATTAACAGAGGTAATCCTCCCCTGTGTGGTATGAGATTAGGGCTGCAACTAACGATTATTTTAATAATCAATTAATCTGTCGATTATTTGTTTGATTAATCGATGAATCGGATATATATATATATATATATTTTTTTAAAGCATTAATTTCCAACCCTTTATTAAGAAAATGCACAGGTAACAGGTACCGTAAATTCCGGACTATAGAGCGCACCTATCTATAGGCCGCACCTGCACATTTTTATAAGCAAAAAGTAATTGTACATAAATAAGACGCACTTGTCTATAAACCGCAGGAAAAGGGGGCGTGGCTTGTCTCGGTAAAAACAGTTATTTCTGCTGTTCACCACGGAATAAATAACCACTAGTTCTGCTTTATACTTGTGGACATCCCATAAACGTCGGAACATCTAACGCCCTGGTGTCTGGGTTCATAATATCACCCGTAGGCTCACACAGCTCGGTGAATTTCACCGACTCCGTCTCGATAACTTCCGCTTCCAGCGCTGCAGCATGCAGGCGGGCGAGGAGGGGGCGTGGCTTGTCTCCGTAAAAACAGCCGTCCACCACGGGGCAAATAACCATTAGTTCTCGCACAACGTTACGGGTCTCTCCGATGGTCTTTGCTCTACCGGCTTTTTTTTTGTTGCTCTGTGCTCAACTCAAACTTTTTTTTCTTTTTTTATACTCAAACATCTCCGCGTCTTATTGGGTGGCGTAATAATCGCGCGACACAACGAATCGATAATGCAATTCGTTGCCAACTATTTTAATAATCGATTTTATCGATTCGTTGTTGCAGACCTATATGAGATTGATGGTGAAACATGACGAGGCATATAAAAATGACCCGAGGAATAAAAAAAATTTAAAAAAAGATACACTTAAATCCTCCTTGTGTTACACTGCAGAGGTGTAGCTTACCCAGATACAAGTCCTATTACAGTTTAAATATAACATCGCTGTATTTATATACGCTAGGTTGGTGGCGTTGAGTCTGAAGTTGTGAGAGTCAGTCTTGTGTCATTAGGTGGTACGACGCTTCATAGAAGAAGACTCTCTTAAATGATGGCATTCTAGTGCTCGGTGTGTCTGCTATTTTGTCCTTTTCCGAGTATCCCCCTCTCCCTTTTTTATTATTCTCTCGCCTCACTATTTCCCCATCTGCCTTTTTTCTGTCCCTAGGTGCTAGAAATGGGGTGAAGGGAGAGTCCGGTGCCAGCGATGAGGAGCTGACGTCTGACATTCTCAGCCACGGCAGCAGTGCCAGCGAGTGCACTTCTGTGCTGGAAGAGGGCGTAGGTTTGTACTTAAATGCAGATAATGCACACATAGATACATACATGCTTATTTATTTCGGATGATGGCCAAAGGAAATCTTTTTGTGTAAAACTCGCATGACCCTAAACTGAAGCATTTAAAGCTGAATACAGTTCCTGTGTGTCGACTTGCCCGACACAGGAGGGGAGCCGGTGGATGAGCAGACGGCCCAGGAAGAAACGGTTGACAAACTGAAGCAGTGCATAGACAACCTGATGGATAAGAGGTGAGGTCATGTTTTTTTTTTTTTGCTTTCACCCAGTCATTATTAATAGTATGAATAGTCAGGAATGAACAGAAAGACATGCAAAGTCTTGGTGCAACACCAGACCGTGGGCGATATTAACACAAACCACGGTCTCCTCTCGGTGTCCCTCTCAGCACCAAGACGCGTCTCGCAGGTCTCGAGTCGTTGCGACTGGCCTTCTCCTCCCGAGTGCTGTACGACTTCCTGACAGAGAGACGCCTCACCATCAGCGACTGCCTGGAAAGAAGCCTTAAAAAGGGTACGACAGACTAACCTGCTGGTGCATAAATCATTTCATCCTCTCGTCTCCTCGCGTCAAAAAGAACTGCCGTTAAGCTAATAAAACCCCTTCTTTTCCCCTCCAGGCAGCGCGGAGGAGCAGGCAGTGGCGGCCACAGTCTTCGCTCTGCTCTGCATCCAGCTGGGGGGCGGAGACGAGGCAGAGGAGGGCTTCAAGATGCTTCGCCCCATCCTCACCGCAATTCTCATCGACAACGCTGCCAGCTTAGCAGCCCGCCAGAGTGTGAGTAATCACATTAACCTTTTGGATATCATAATTTCCGCGGAATGTGACAATAACGACAAGAAGACCAAAAACATCTGGTTGATTTGGTGCAGCTTTTAAAATGCATTTCTTCAACCTCACGCTCACTAAGTCAAGTGAGTCATAGTTCAGAAGTTCTGTTTCAAGGTGGACTGTCCATGACACTGCAGTTGATACTGCCCTTATCAACGGCAATGTTCTAGACAGTGTTTATGGGACTTTTGTGGACCTCTCCCACATTGTGACATTAACATCAGCCATTTTGATTTCTCAGCGTTGTGAACTCTGGACAAACAAATATAGGCCAACGGGACTAAATGATGTGCACAAAAATCACAGTATTTTTCTTTATTTTTAAATCTCAATAGTTGCCTGCTGTTGTCTAAACCAGGTTATTTACCACTTTGGAGTTTTCTGAACATAAAACATTAACAAACCGTAACAATTTTAGGGTTGACTTGGTTATTTAAGAAACAAATTGCATGGTCATACGTGTTTTGATGTCGCAAACTTTGCATCAGGGGAATTCCCTCTTCATGCTCGCTGTCCTTGCTTAAATAAATGTTATTTGACTATAATTGCCTTTTTCTCCATCAGTGTGCCAGAGCTTTGGGGATGTGCTGCTATGTCTCCACCTCTGAAGAAGGAGAGGTGAGAACAACTTGCTCTCAGGCTGAATCTATCATGATCTCATTATTCTGGCTGGGGGGGCTACAGGGAAATAGTGTGACCGCTA
This sequence comes from Cyclopterus lumpus, assembly GCF_009769545.1. Classification (NCBI taxonomy): domain Eukaryota; kingdom Metazoa; phylum Chordata; class Actinopteri; order Perciformes; family Cyclopteridae; genus Cyclopterus; species Cyclopterus lumpus. The sequence continues at coordinate 8,505,275 of NC_046972.1, forward strand.
GTGGTTCACAGGGTTTCTGTTAACCTGTTGTTACCTACTTGATGTATAAAATAAGACAAATCAGGCAACAAAAGCCTTCTGAAAATTCCCAGATAAAATATTATCAAATGTGTGTACCTCATATTTTCTGTCTCTCCCCCCCTCCCTCAACATCCCCCACTGAACCTCTCCAGGACTTGATCAAGTCTCTGGCCCTACTGGAGAGTGTGTTCATGTCTTCCTACCCCAACAGAGAGGGAACGCTGCCAACACCCAAACCGGGCAGTCCAGCCCTGCACAACGCCGCCCTGCAGGCCTGGTCTCTGCTGGTCACCCTCTACCCTGCGTCGAGACTGGCCGTGCTGCTGGACCTGTGAGTGGAACAAATGAACATGAATGCATCCGTGTGGACTAAAGAGTAAAGTCATCCTTCACTTTAGTTGTGTGAAGTTTCATGGGTGGGACATTTTGACGAATCCAGCAGTGATGCTCTCCCTCTCTCCCTGCAGCCACCTCCCCAAACTGCAGGTGTGTCTGCAGAGCAGTGACGTCAACTACAGGATAGCAGTGGGAGAGACCATCGCCCTGTTGGTGGAGCTCAGACGAGATATAGATGAGGTACACGCACACACACACACACACACACACACACACGCACACGCACACACACACACACAGAGAATTGAGTACCTTTGTGTTCTTCTTTTACCATTCAACCCATTACTACTTCTTTTTCTCCCGTTTTTATTATCATATCTGTTTGCTACAACTATGTCACTTGTGTGCAGGAATTTGCGGTGGAGGACAGTGAAAGTATGTGTGAATGTCTGAAGAGTTTAGCCACAGACAGCAACAAGCATCGAGCCAAGAACGACCGGCGGAAACAGCGCTCAGTCTTCAGAGATGTGCTACATTACATCGAGGTGTGTGTCGCCGCTGCATCGATGACATTTTTTTTAATACTTTATTTTACTGTATCAATAAATTGGTTCCTGAACATGCATATATGCTTTTGATATACATTTTCACGTCGTGCACATGCGCTTTTGCTTTGACCGTGTGATGTTTTTTCTTTCTTCTCCTGCAGAACGACGACTTCTCCGAGGAGAAGATCCAGTTTGGAGTGGAGAGCATTTACATCGACAGCTGGATGAGGAGGAGAATCTACGATGCCTTCAAGGAGATCCTGGAGTCCGGAGTCAGACACCATCTACAGGTCAGGAAACATTGCGGCTTCAAAATAAATAGTTTGGTGTGTTCTCACAGGAGTAATGGCGTGTTTGTGACTTTGATTGCTGCAGCCTCGTTCACGGCCCGCTCATGTTCTGTCACTTGCAACTGTGTAAACGGTGTTATGGGATGGCTTTTGATCCACATATGTCTGCATTACCTCCATAGAAAGATACTAGTTTTAGTTGCGTCTCTTCGGTTGTGACTGAGCTATAATATGAGTATAATGCTGGTGAACACATGCACCACATATGTGTGGGTGAATCCCACTGCCACATTATTCAATTATTATAAATATGTTAAGCAAATTGTAAACACACTCTGAGCCCTGCATTTTTGCAAGAAGGAGCTTTTGTACTGCAAAATGTAACCGATGACTGCAGATTGGAAAGGAAATCCTAATTTAGGTCCTCAGTAGGCAAGATGACTTTAGGCAGTTTATTCAATTAAGTTCTCCATATTTTAGTGGAGGTGAATAGTTAATCTAATTTCTTTCCCTACAATTGTGTTTTTTTTCTTTCTTTCTTTTTTTTTTACTGTTGAAGGTCTCGCCATCACATGAACACTGTTGGACGTTATTGTCTCCAAAACCATGTCTTTAATGTCACTGTTTTGGTTTTTGTGCAGTTCAACCCACTACTGAGAGACATCTTTGGCCTCGGCTCTCCCCTCATACTGGACGCTACGACCAAAGGCAACAAGATCTCTAGATTTGAGAAGGTAATTGCATCTCTTCTGCCCTTGAAGCTCAAACCTGCTGACTGCAGCAGTGTGTGTGTGTGTGTGTGTGTGTTTGTGTGACCGCAAAATTAAGCAAGGCATCCAGTGTGTTTACAGTGTGAAAAGAAAAACGTTGTGGCATTCATCTTCTAATCTTTTTCTTCAACAGCATCTTTTCAACTCTGCTGCCTTCAAGGCCAGGACTAAACAGAGGAGCAAAGTCCGGGACAAACGGGCTGATGTCATGTGAGGAGGAGGAGATAGAGATGGAGGAGGAGGAGATGATGGAGGAGGATGAGGATGAGGAGATGGAGGAGGAGGTAGTGAATGGATGATATGCAAGGAACTCCTTGGGCTCGCGTGAGATGGATGCAAAATGATGCCTTCGACACTTCAGCGGTCAGACATAAAGACTCAACAAACTGAACAGGGCTTTTCGCTCGTGCTCTTCACTAATTCTCCAGATTCAAGATGGCCAACATTTATATTCTTAGCTCCCACTGTCGAACGCAACTTCACTGTTCGTCCTCGCAGACGTTCCGTTTTTTCACCCATCCATTTTTTTTAATGAGTCATATTCACACATTTTAGTTTGGTGCTTCAAAGTGTGTGGGATTGAAACTACTTAATTACAAAGGAGTAAAAGACATTTCATATCCAGGTATCAAAAAGGTCTATCTATAGAAATACAGATCAAGTGAAGTATTATGTAAGACTCAAACATTTTGAGGCTTTATGGTGCATTTGAGATCTGAGGAAGCCTCCATTGTGCTGATGTGCTCATTTCTCATACTCGGCTTAAACTGCTGCCTGATGGCTTGACGGGTCAGTCGAGTCTTATTTTTAAATTCTTGTTTTTGACTTTAGTTTCCACATAAAGCTGCTCTTTGAGGACATCAGTCCTGGCTAATGCCTGTTCGAGCATCATCTTCTTTGACAAAAAAAAAGACAAGCAGCCCCAATGAATATTCTTTTCCTCTGTCGGCTAAATATTCCTCATTGTCCTCTCAGCCATCCTCTTTCCACCCAGAGGGGCTACTTCCATCTGCCCAACCAGAAACTGACTTTCCAAACAACGCAACCTAAAGGAAAATGTGTCTGGTGTTTGAGTGTTTTAATTGAATTTTATTTCTCATCATTAAATATAACAAAAGATGCCTAATTAAAAAAAAAAAGATATATAAATATATATCATATTTGTATTGCTATTTTTTTTTATTGAGGAAAAATATGTTTTAACCATTTCTGGTGGATAATTGTAATTTATTATAAAACCAGTACTGTGGGATTTTTAAGAAACTTTAAAAATGCTAAGAACTGTTTACAGATACAATAATGTGATACCAATGACGAGAAGAATTTTATAATGTTTTTATCATGTATATTTTAAAATGTGGGTGGGTGGCTCCTACCCTGTGCATGCATGCCGATGGACTGCGTAGAGATTTATGGTAAAATGTGTGGGTGGGTGAATCATTGGATCCATTTGAATGATCTTTCTTCTGATGAGCAGTAAATGCATACTGGCCACTAATGGTGGTAAGTTGTTTTTGATTCTATTACATAAACGATTGCCTGGGAATTTTTAGTAGCTTGGTGAAAGCCTCATCAGCTCTCACGGTTCCTATTGTTGAACTGGGTCTGAACCCCCTGGATGAAGTCCAGGATCAGGCCCCCCATGTTACAGCTTTACCAAATTTGACTCAGTGGTTCTGGAGTTACGGCACACGGACAGAAGATGGATCAAAAGAAATAAAGACTAAGCATGTTTCTTGTGTCTTTTGTCATTTCAGAAATGTAGTTCTTTAAGGAGATGTAGTTGTATTCATCCTGGAAAGACTGGATTTTAGTGAACGACAGATCAGTTGGGGAAAATACATTTTAATACACATTTCCATTCAGTCAAGTGAGGCTGATCATTCCTGAGTGGTGGGTTTGATAAGGGTTATAATTAACGATTGTGTTTTTCACTGTCCTTAAAGCAAACAATGACCACTTACATTAAGTTACAATCACATTTTAAAGCATTATAACAGTGATTAGAATTTATAACTGATTTATAATACGCTGATCCTTAAAAATAAAAATGCAGTGACTGACCAGCAATTCCAATGCATATTTTACTGCTTATAATCCTACTGTAATAGTGCTGGAAGCAGATTCATAAGTATGTCTATAATGCAGACACGGGCGTCGTACCAAGTTTTACTCACTGCCTCACTAACCCCCTGATCTCACTTCGTAGTACAACCTTCAGTCTTTTTGTTTACGACCTTTAAGAAATCCGGTTAGCAGGTTACATAAGTTCATGTTTACATTCAGGTTTATTGATCGGCCCTGATGACTTCCACCATGCTGTGTTATCAAAACAGAGTTACTCAGACCAGAATCATACAAACAAGTCTTCCTTACTACTCAGGGTTTACTTTAAACTACATACACATTTTATCAGGAAGTATGATGTACAGTAAGTCATGCACAAAGACTTTGATTTTTGTAAACCACTTCATACACTTATGAATAGGTAACAACTGATGTAATTTCCTTCATATTTGACCTTGCTCTGTTACTGTGAGCACTTACATATCTGGAGAAGAGTCATAAACAGCATTAATTGTGTGGATTACAATCTGTACTGTGGAAACAGAGAAATAACATTTAGTAGTAGTATTAAAGTAGTGTATTGTGTATTGCAATTATTATCAATTTGACTTTATGTTAAAGACGATTGCTTCTGGATTTTAAAGTTGGTAACGAAATACGAGAGAACCTTGGCCTTTATTTTGGTTCTCTCGTTTTTGCGTTTTTGGATTCAGACGAAAGCAACGAACAATGGCTGTTTTCCGTTATTAATTGTTCAAGAAGTGCACTATAATGATATCAGGACTTGTGTTAGTACAACTATTAACCAGTGCATCAGTAATATATTTACATCAAGAATGACCATCTTTGTGATTATGCGCTGCCCCCGTGAGGTCAGCTTTCTCTACTACACCCCTCCAAACGGAGCCAAAGTGGTATCGTCCATTCGGGATTTCAACATGGAGGCGCTGACAGCGGAACCACCATTGTGGTTAACCGTTCAATCAAGTCCGGGAGAGGCGACAGTACTGTGGATAAATTAATAAATGCAACTGCAGTAAACCGAGCAACGCGACTAATTGAACCCTCCGAGCAGCTGCCAAGGGTTTGACGCTGCGCGAGCTTGCCTCGTCTTGTTGAGCGTGCAAGTGGCTGGGTTCTTTTAACGTGAGCTCTGTGCGCGCGCCGTACGGCAGCGTACACGGATGGACCCCGGGCGAGTCACCGCGGTGTACGGAGAGGTCAGCGGTCTCCCTGCGCTGGTTTCCGCCCACGTGAGAGAAGAAGAGCAGCTTCCAGAGCTCCGCACGTACACCGTGACTGCAGGTGACCGCCCCCCTCTCTCTCTGTCCCGCCCCCCTCGCTTTCCATTCAATTTAAAGGAGCTTTATTGGCATGGTGCCACACGTAAGACAAAACAAGAAACGTACAGAAATGCGTGAACAGAGGGGTGTAACATTACAACATCATGATGAAAAGTATAAATATAAATGAGTCAAGTTTTTCTTCAACAGAATTTTGTTTTGATTTTGCTCTACTGTGAGCTCTACATACATAACTAAAATAGAAGACACAAACAGCTACAGGATATAAGTACAAATAGCAACTGTGTCAATATTATATGTGTTTTTGTTTATATATATATATATATATATATATATATATATATATATATATATAGAGAGAGAGAGAGAGAGAGAGAGAGAGAGAGAGAGAGAGAGAGAGAGAAAAATAAGTGTGTATGTACAGTTGCCTATGGCTATGTACAGTGCTAAGGGTCATTGCAAGACTACTCCAATGATTGACAGTCAGGTTGGTTTTATTCTATTGGACACTGGTTTCCTGTATAGTCGTGGAAAAATAGCTTTAATGTCACATCAAAGCTCTTTTTCACATAAAAAATTAGCTTTAATGTGAAAAAGATTTTTGATGTGAGTAAACCCATCTTTTTCCCTGGAACAATACCCATCAACCTGACGGTTCTCAATGGGTATATTGCACAGTTCATTGGATCGTGGTTTCAACTCGACCCATTTCCACTAATGGAAAATACTTAAGCATCCTCAAGTTATTACAGAGATGCAATGAAGATATGTTGAACAATAATCTAACTTGGAAAACTTCACCATGTTCACATTCAGAGTGGAGTCAGAGCGACCTGGTCCGAGGCTCCAGAATACTCTACTCGCAGCAGTGGACTCTGATCACAGACAGCAACGACCACAAGAGCATCAGGACTGTCCTTCCACCAGGACCCTGTGTACCGGTGTCTGGAGAGTGAGGACACACACACACACACACACACTCCAGAAATGTAAGAGTTGAATGACCCTCATATTCCACAGAAAGCTCATGTTTTGTAAATTTTAACCCTAAAATGTAAAATATGCAAAATAACTGGTCAGCATTTTGGGGTTGAAGAGCAACTTAATAGCAGTTTAAAATCACGTCTTTGCTTGAACCTCTCAGATTAGCTGCAGTCGTGGGGAAGCGTGACATCACTGTGTAGTTACTGGTGCAACAAAGGTTTAAGCAGAGAGTACAGTGAAACATGGCTTTTCAGCCCGGGTGAGTTCGGCTTCGAGCTTTTATTTCTCCTCTGCTCGTCAGGGTGCTGAGTGGACTTTCGCCCATTCAAGGCCTGAGGGCCGTTGTCAGGGAAACAAGTGGCCACCAACTTCTCGAGGTGAGAAAAGCAGACCTCAGTATCCTCTTGAGACATCAATGCTGGAGCATTTTGACAGACCGCTGTGGTTTTTTGGTTGTTGCCGTTCAGATATGGGACCGCCACGGCCTCAGGAAATGCCTCAACCTGACTGCTCTCAACAAACACGGCAGAGTGTACGATGACGGTGAGACGGACACTTTTAATGTTGTCACCCACACCGTTTCTTGTTTCTCCCTAACAAGAAAGACGGCTGATCCTGATCAGAAATAGCTGAGCATAACTGTTGCATCATCCTTTATAGCGTTTACCACATTTGTTAAGTAAGGGGACACTTGTACAGCTTTATTGTTGTATAATCATGTGTTTATGTTCAAACTTATTGTTGTGTGTGTGTGTGTGTGTGTGTGTGTGTGCGTGTGTGTGTGTGTGTGAGTGAGTGTGTGTGCGTGCTTCCAGCCCAGTTTGGCTGTCTGTCTTGGTCGGAGTGTGAGAACAAACTGCTGTATGTAGCTGAGAAGATTAAGAACACATCAATAGAAAAGCATGATGGGGAATCTCCATGCAGGAAGGTATTACACAGACACACACACACACACACACACACACACACACACACACACACACACACACACACACACACACACACACACACACACACACACCTGATAGACACATCGATTGTAAATACATCAGAAGGATAGAACATTTTGTATAATACATTCTTAAGCCAAAGAAGAAAAGAAAATTACATTGATGTCATTAACTACACAGGAACAAGGTAATGTGTACGTGCCACTTATTTGTCTATATGTGTGATTGAGCCCCAACAGGACAGGAGTGTGTACTGCGAAGACTGGGGCGAGTCTCTGACCAATAAGAGCGTCCCGGTGATTTGCGTTGTGAATCTGCAGAGTGGCTCCATCAGCGTCTTGCAGGGCGTCCCGCACGACGTCTCACCTGGACAGGTGAGGACAGAGAGGCTTTCAGCTACTTCACCTGACACCACAGGATCTTTATGTTTTTGGGACTGCTAGTGTGTGCAGGTCCGAAGTATAGAAGCCAGGACAGATTGATTGACATCTTTAATAACAGTGTGTGTGTGTGTGTGTGTGTGTGTGTGTGTGTGTGTGTGTGTGTGTGTGTGTGTGTGTGTGTGTGTGTGTGTGTGTGTGTGTGTGTGTGTGTGTGTGTGTGTGTGTGTCTGTGTGTCTCTGTGTGTGTGTGTGTGTGTGTGTGTGTGTGTGTGTGTGTGTGTGTGTGTGTGTGTGTGTGTGTGTGTGTGTGTGTGTGTGTGTGTGTGTGTGTGTGTGTGTGTGTGTGTGTGTGTGTGTGTGTGTGTGTGTGTGTGTGTGTGTGTGTGTGTGTGTGTGTGTGTGTGTGTGTGTGTTGTCCACCAGGCTCTGTGGGCTCCCAGCAGTCAGTCTGTGTTTCTTGTCGGTTGGTACCACGAACCTTTCAGACTCGGACTGCGGTTCTGCTCAAACCGCAGGTCAGATTAATGCTTTGTTGTCTGAGTCGGCATGAAAAACAACCGCAACTTAAAAAGAATTGGAGAAATAAAAAAAGACATAAATGATAGCGGCACATTACTTATTCTAATGCTTCCTTTTACCCAAACCATTAAATCCCTATTGGTCTGTTGACTCTTCTTTTTTAATACATAACGTATATAAAAATTGCCATATTTACATACAAAGATCAGTCAGTTATTGTTATTATGACAGTATGTTGGTGGCAGGGGAGGTAATTTTCTTGTGCGTGAGATGTGCGGAATCAAATCTGAAAAGGAAAACAGCAGAGATTGAGCAGTAAAAAGCAGTAGCAATATTAAACATTGAATTAATTTGGGCGTCGTAAGAATAATGATTTTGTAGAGCAAGGCTCCAAGTATTTCATTTGGTGAATCCTAAAACTCTGTTTCAGGTCAGCGTTATTCAAGCTCGACCTGGATGGAAACTGTGGTGAGCACCTTGTTCTTTGTGTCTTTGTTAATTCAACACACTCACACACTCTCTCTGCTCCTTCGATTACTGAACTCCCTCCTCCCTCCAAACCAGAGCGCCTGTCTGGGGACAACCTGTCGGTGTCATGTCCCAGGCTAAGTCCAGACGGCTCCACGCTGTTCTACCTGCAGGGTCGAGTGTTTGGACCCCACAACCAGTGCCTCAGTCTGCAGCAGGTACACTGTGTGTGCGTGTGTGTGTGTGTGTGTGTGTGTGTTTTCATTTGGTTAACAGTGACTGTTAATCCTCCACAGTTGGACCTGAGAAGCAGGAGGACGTCCATCCTGTTGGACGTTGTCAACACACCACAGCCTGGTAGGTTACATACTGTTACACTAGCGGGCTGGTAATGTTGTTGGTTTCTTTGTTTCATATTTGTTTCCCCTGACTTTCCCTCGAGTGCCACCGTGAGGTTGACATTTGTGGTTTCCAGTGAAAATGTAACTATTGGATACCCCCCCTCAACTTGACTTGCAGCAACTTTGGTTACACTTTAGATTTTTCATCCAGGTCAACATTTTTATTTGTCCAATACTCATTCTCATCTACTTCAGATGTACTCAGCAAATAGTAGCATGCTAAATGTAGATGTTCAATATGATGAGTACCTGCTAAATGTCCAGTTTTGTAGGTACTGGCTATGATTGCTCGATGAATTTGGTCATAAATGAACACAATTTGGCACGTCCAACAAAAATGCAGTAAAATGAAGTCCTGAACAAAGCAGGGGATAAAAGAGCTGATATGGGGAGTGTGAGAGTGCTCTGTGGAAGACCAGCATTTATATAAGATATATATATATATATATATATATATATATATATATATATATATATGAAATCAAAAGGTAAAACATGAATTCTATCCACTTTGTTCCAGGGGAGTTTGCAGGTGTGTATGAAGCTCTGCCACCCTGCTGCTTGTCTGCAGACGGTCAGAGAGTGGTGTTCAGCAGCGCCCGGAGAAACTGGAAGGTAAACCACATATCTATGGGATAATTTGTCTCTAATCGCTAATTAACACACTTTTTGTTTCAATGGTTCACAAGTCGAAATGTAAAAGTCCCAGCGTGTGTCTATCCGTGAGGTTCAGAGGTTCTGGACTCAACGTTGAGCAGAGCGAGGCTTTCTGTTTTCCTCTTGTCGTAATGCTAAGCTTAGCTCATCAACTCAGACAGGAGAGTGCTATCCGTCATCTTCTTGTTTTGTGAACATGTTTTCCTATAATTGTGTGTTCATCATGACCTCTCCCTCGCTCAGGATCTCTTTATGGTCGACAGAAGATCAAAGAAAGTTACATCCCTCTCTGATAGTAAGAGTCCATCCTCTCCTCCACCTCCTCCTCCCTCTCTTCTGTCCTCGTCTCCGTCTCTTCTTTTCCCTCCTCCTCCTCCTCCTCCTCCCGTTCCTTTATCTTATCCTCCCCTCTCTCCTCTGCTTTCACCTCCTCCTTCCCCCTGTTGGCCTCCCCTTCCTCTGCTATTTCCTGCCTTTCTTCCTTTTCGTCCTCCTGCTGTTTCTCCCTCTACTCTGTCATCTTGTCTTCCTCATACTCCTCTCTCCCCTCTTCTTCCACCTCCCCCTTTTCCTTTTCCTTCAGCTCCAGCTCCTTCCCCTTGTTCTGACTCTCACTTTCCTCCTCCTCCTCCTCCTCCTCCTCCTCTTCTTCTTCCTGATCCTCCTGTCCCTCCTCCTCCACCTTCTCATCCTCACCATCAGGATTACAAGAGAAAACCGGAAGGTACGACAAAATCAACATGTTTAATATTGCCACTGCACTCCAATCGGGGAATTTCAAAATAATAGTAAAAAGTAGCAGAAACCCCGCAGGAGCAAAAATTAATGCATTTTATCACAGTAGAAACAATCAACTGTTTTTACTGGGATCTATGGTTTAAGAAGTGTTCAGATGCAGGTTTTATAGCAAGACCATAATTTTAGACAATATAACTATTCAAATGCATCTTCTGCATAACGCCTACATCGGAGATTTGGATATACTGCTGGATATCAATACATACCTGCACAATTTTATATGGGTTTATTATTTCAAAATCCCTTAAAAAACTTTGACCAGATCTTTATCTCTTAGTTGTGTTCCGTCTATTGTGTTCTGGCTTTCCTTCCTCACTTATTTTTTTTGTCTTTGTTGTTGCTTCCTCTGCAGGTTTTTATGATCTTCCAGATTATGGCAGCTGGAAGCTGCTGACAGTCCAGAAGGACCTGATGGTTGTCTGCTGCTCCAGCCCCAACACACCTCCCACCCTGGTCAGACTGCACACACACACACACACACACACACACACACACACACACACACAGGAGGAATAAGAGCAACAAGCATTATTCTAAAATACAGTTTACTGCATTGTTAAAGAAGATAATTCAGTTTTTTTATTGTTAAATGGACCACGTGATTTTGTGTGTGCGTGTGTTTTTTTTGCAGAGGGTGGGTTTCCTCCCGTCAGCAGGTGAGACTGTGACCTGGCAAACTCTGCAGCAGCCTGTTATGACCTTTGACTTCCACTGGACTGTTCTAGATGTTACAACTCCACCAGAGGAGGACAACACACACTACTGTGAGCACGAGACACATACACACACACACACACACACACACAATGATCAATCACTCTGTCAATATGAAACTCACTATGAAGTCTCTCTCCTCTCTCTCTCATCAGCTGGTTTAGACTTCGGGGCCGTCTTGGTTAAACCGTCTCGTCCCCCCATTGAAGCCAAGACACCTCTGGTCGTCTTCATCCATGGTCTGTGTTTACTTATCTGTGTTGACGTGTTGAAACGTATTGCTTGATTTATATTATGTTTTTTTTTTTTGCTCCGCCAGGTGGGCCTCACTCCCAGTTCCCAGCAGAGTGGAACTGCACCACAGCTGGATTGGCTAAACTCGGCTTTGCTGTGCTCATGGGTGAGATCTCTCTGTTTCTCTCTGAAACAAAAAAACAAACAAACACACACACACACACACACACACTCACACACACACACATACTTAAACTTGAAATGGAGATGGCATTTTGCAGAGGATGTAGTTTACTTTAAACG